>NW_024573273.1:0-9179 GCF_018153835.1 Drosophila eugracilis
ATTATTCTGTATAGTTCGGTTAAGGTGGAATGCAGTCTTTCGACCGAGCGTTTCTGTTGATTGTTGGAAATGAAGTTGTATGAGCTGTTATTTGAATTGGGTTAAGAGGTCGTTGAATAGATTGCTCGAAATTTCCGCGCCCTGGTCGAAAATTATTTTCTTTGGTGCGCCGTAGTGACTTATAAATTGTAACCAGGGCATCAGTCGACTCCCTATTGGGAATTCCTATTGCTAATGGGGTAGGCTTGCGCTAGCTTGAAAATTTGTCTATAATGGTGAGGTTACAAGATGTTAATGAAGTATATGTCTATATGCACGACCGCCAATGGTCCCTCTAGTGCGGTTGGTGTTTGCTACAGTGGTTTATGAGGATGTCTATCGTACTTGAGGATTAGCACGTATCCCAATTTTTTATAATTTTGCGATAATATCTTTTAAATGCGGAAAATAAATGTCCCTTTTTAAATTGTTATAAGTTTCGTCTATCCTCCTATGATTGGTGTCCAAAAGGTGATACGCACGAATTTTGTTTTCCTGGTCTTGGGGATTAGTGATTTCGGTTAGGCGTATTTTGCAGCGGAAATTTTGTATAAGTCGTTTTCAAAGAAATAGTTATTATAGGATTCTTCTATTATTTTGAAAATATCGTCTGGTGCAAATATTGCGAATGTTTTATTCGGTTTCAGGATTGTTTGAAGGGCGTTTGTAACGGAATGAAAGTGTGCACGGGTTCTGTGATTATGTGTCTTATTTTATGGGCAAATGGTGTTTTTATTTGTCTTCCGTTGTTGATCCGGTGCGGAATACTATTAGACTATTGAAGGATTTAGTGGTTGTGAAGCGATTGGTATAATTTGTGGGTCTTCATTTATGATCGAGTTTGGCTCGATTCTGCTGAGTGCGTCAGCGACACGTTTTGCGACCTCTTTTTTGTATGCAACTTCGTAGTCGTAAGCGGACAGGATAGTTTTCCATCGAAGTAGTTTTGGATTCTGGCCTTTCTGATTTTCCCCCCCGGTAAAAAACGGCTTTTGATCCGTAAAAATTTTTAGGCTCCCCCCGGAGAGGGTGGGCAAAAAGACCCCACAACAAAAACCAAAGAGAATTTTTTTTTTCCTTAAAAAAGAGGATTTCTTTTCCGAAAAGGGGCCGGCCAAAGAAAAGATATTGGTCTTTTGTCATTAATTTATGAGACCGTGACAACACAGAGGCCCTCGCAGATTCATTTCTTAGTTTTCTGCAAAACAAATGATTTATTAAAAAGAAGGGTACAAAAAAAAAGGATCCATAAAAAGAAAACTTTTTTAAGTTTCGAAACTTTTTTTAAATTTCTTTTTATTATTTTAAAATTTCCTTCTTTTTAATTTTTACCATGGAGTTTGGTGATAGGAAAACAAATGGCAAAGAAGATCCGTGACTCTTCTTGCTTATGTAACCGACTGGTTTCCCGAGGCTTCTAGTGAAAAATTTGCATCATCGTTGATGTTACATAGGGGAGCGTTTGGATTATGGTTGTTTTTGTCTTGGTGATTTAGGGTCTGATCTGATTTGTTGTTATTGTGGAAGGGGTTCCTACCCAGAGTTTGTCTATCGTGTCGACCATTACTATCGTTATTGGAATTATATTCACGTGTGAAGCGTCTATTATCATTGTTAAAATTTTGTTGTCGCTGTGTAAGGCGACTATTATTGTCATTGTTGGTGTTATCATGTCGTGGTACATGGCGGCCGTTGTTGCCATTATTATAATTCTGTTCTCCTGATATGTAGCGTCTATTATAGTCATTATTGGTTGGTTGTCCTTTCGCGTATGGGTGATTCCTGTATGTCGAGCTGTCGTGTCGTCGATTTTCTTGGTGTTTATTCAGGTTTCTAGAGAAGTTTAATTTGATCTGTCCGTACTCGTACGCTTTCACGATTGTCTCTGGTCTTTGGTTCCTAATGGCAGACCTAAGTGGGTCCTTTAATCCAACTAAGAATGTATTTAGGCAGAATCTGCCATACTGGTCACGTTTGGCTGTGAGTGAGTGTCCACTAGGGTCTGCTTCCCTGGCCAGGGACATTAATATGCTTCTTATTTTAGTGGCTGTGTAATATAGTTTTCCCATACTGAGTCCATCCGGAAGGTTATGTAGCTCTCTAACAAGCATTTCTTCCCTTTTTTTTTGCTAGAGTATAGTCGCTTGAGATTTTCTTTGATGTCATCCCAACTGAGGAGTACATCGCAGACACTCAGCGCCTCGTCCGCCCTACCTTTAATTTTGTCACGGATGATTCCCAGTAAGTATTGTCCTCAAGTTGCTTGGTCCACTGATCTGGCTAACAAAAGTAGCTGTTCTACTCTACTAACAAATCTATCAAGGTTGTCAGGGCCTTCGTAGGTGGGTAGTTGATGAACAAGGGCTAGTAGCTGTTGCAGATTCAGGCTTGTGTTTGTGGAAGTTGATAAATTGCTAAGGGTGGGCCTAGTGGCCCTGATGCGTTACCGGAATCCATATCGTTGGTGGGAATATCGTTTTGGAATTGAACTAGCTGGTCTTTCTCTTTTGTTTCTATCGCTTTCCTTATCTCAGATAAACTGACCTCGCTCCTTAGATCCAATGTGCCCCTAACTGTGTTACTAGTGGTGAAAAAAATTTTTTTTTTTATTTTTTGCTATATTGAAATATGGTAATGGTACGTATATAAGTATATAGAATAGTAATAATGTAAGTAGTAATTGTAATGTAAAGTAGTTATTATATATATATGTATATTAATTATATGTATATGTATTTTTTTTTTTTAGATGAATATTTTTTTTTTTTAGATGAATAAAGTAAAAGAAAACCTGTAGTACGTATCCGATCCCTCTTTTCCTTGCTTCCCTGTGTTTAGTGTAAGTTGTATGCCATTCGTATAGTGCTACTGTGTTTGCTTCCACCTTTGTTGTTGTTATATCGACTTCAACTGTAATGTTTGTGATTTAGTAAATATATTTTTTAGAGGTTAGTGAACATGTGACAACAATAAAAGCTAAGTTGTTCGTGGAATGTTTTGTTGTTTTCTCTTCTTTTTCTTATTATTATTTTTTTTTTATATAACAATGTATAACATTTTCCTTTGAATAATTTAATTGATTTTATTTCTCTAATATGGTTCTATTTCGTGGTGCGTGGTGCGCAAAAAGAATTCAACAGTGTACAAGCCAACGCGGCATCAAGTGTCGCTCCGCCACTCTGGCGCGTCATCAGCTCTTGGCGGCAGTAACTGCACAGCGACGCAACAAGAGTTTCACAAGCGGCGTCACATAAATACATACATACATGTTTGCTCGATTTTTGCCAAAGGGAACAGTATGATATTTGTGCATGTTTAATTTATTCTTCCATTTTTGGGCTTTTTTTTTTTTTGTTTTTATTATTCTTGTTTTTATGTATTTCCTAATAATATATTAGCGTTTGTATAAATTGGTAATGAAAACGATCCCGGTGCCTTAACAGCGATTGTTGTACACATATACGGTCGTTAATCACACAACTTACTCAACTTGTAAACTTACACAACTTGTAAACTACTGTGTGCGGATTGTCCCTTTGCGTTGTCGGCGATTGATGTGATATTGACGAATCGGTGATATTTGAGGGCACGTTATTTTTTTTTTGTTCTTACGCAGAGAGTTCTGGTCACAACGAAGTCTAATGTTCGACTGATCTATTTCTTTAGTATTCTCCTTCTTCAGTGAACCACGCTCGGCCACAGCGACGTCAGGTTGTCGCCGCGACATAACGGTTGTTTTCATAAATGCAAAACTCCAACCAATCGCAATTAAGCTATAGGCTGATGCAATATTAGCATAGGGATGGAATAACTTTTCCGATGAAATAACTTTTCCGATGAAATACCCAAAAAGCATACTCGTACTCTCTCGCACACCAAGTGCTCACCGACACACGCACGATCGCCACACACGGCGCTTTGAGATAACGAATTTTTGATCTATTTATCATTTTTCGTTTTTCGTTGTTTTAAGCTGCTGTGTATTGATGATACCTGTGCCTTATCAGCGATTGCTGTACACATATACGGTCATCGCACACAGCAGCTTGTTGGTATAATAGTTGTAAATTGTCCCACACAAGCAAACCCGGTGCCTTATCAGCGTTTGATGTACACATATACGGTCGCTTGCATGGTATTTAGAATTTGATTTCGTTTTTTTCGTTTATTTTATTTGCACATTTTTGTGTATCGCTCACTCCTAAAATCCCATTTGCACTTGCACGTTATTATGTTTTATTTCCTTTTACAGTTGTCTCTTTACAGTCTCTCTTTTAAGTACATATGTATTATGTGTAACTATCTCACTACTAAAAGTTTCCACGACCACCGTTGTCACCTGTTCACTCACCTCAGCCTACAAGGAAAATTGGAACGATAAGCGTAGTGGGCATGGTTAATTCCTTGTTCGTAGTCTGGCTGCGCCAGTTACAGTGTCGTGTCCGAGGGAGTAGAGGGGATCTCGTATGTTCTGTCGTTCTCTCCCTGTGGTTGCGGAGAGAGGAATATTCTCTCGTTCTCTCCCTGTGGTTGCGGAGATAGGAATGTTAACAAGCGCGTCCACAATCTACGTCCATCTTTTCAAATATGATGCACCGGTTGTCCCCTTAAAATAAGGTACCGTTTGGAGGTTCAATACCGCTAACTCCGGTCAAGAAGCATCGAAACGATCACAATCGGTGACCGAAACTATCTGATGGCAATGCCAGCCGTGTTAACCTAGATAAAAACCACGGGTTATGAGGTTTCACCAAAATATTTTCAGCAGCTAAGGCCTAATAATCTGTGGGACACAGATCTTGTAGTGGAAAGAAAAAAACCATTGTGACGTGCAGAAACAATTACTGTTTTATTTGAACCCTATGTCAAATTAAAAAAAACGAAGGAGGAACAATGCAGAACACCCTGACCAAAAAATATCTAGGAGAATACTCCCCCCTCTGGCCATGTCCGGCCATAACTTATATATATATATAAAAGAACGAAAAGCCTGGAACAAGCGAGTGGTACCCCTTCTCCCCTTCCTCTATGTAGAGGGAATACTCAGCCACGAATATAGTATATTTTTTTTTGTATGGTTGTATGTTTCGAATGTGAATTTGTGTTATGTGGAGGCTCGAGAATATTGAATGTGCGCATCCATTATTAATGTGATTCAGGTATTGATGGTCGCAATTGATATTGGCGGAAGATACAACTTTCATTGTACAATTTGGTTGGAATATTTTAATTATACCCGTAACTCATAGAGTAAAAGGGTATATTAGATTCGTTGAAAGTATGTAACAGGTGGAAATAAGCGTTACCGACCTTTAAAGTATATATATTCTTGAGCAGCGCAAATTTATTTCAGCATCCTGTCACGCCCACCACAACGCCCACAAACCGCGGAAAACTGTGCCGCCCATAATATTATAGTGTAGGTCTTCGTTTGACCTTTTATGGTTTGTAGTATGCACATCGAGGGACTAGAAGGAAATGCGAAATAGATAAATCGACGGAAAAAAATCTGAGTGAGTAGAGTGAAAGCAATGGGCAATCGTGGAGGAGTTCACCAGAAAAATTTTTTTAACCCATGCACTGCGTTGCATAATTTTTTTGATTGCACTGCGATGCATATTTTTTTTTATATAATATAATATTTTTTGAAAAATTGAGCGGAACCTCTTTTGCCCAATTTGAAAGTATGGCCCGTATAGCTGTACAAATAATAGGTAGGAAAAGATGTTAGATAAAAACTCAGATTAAAAAAAAAATTAAAAAAATAAAATTTTAATTTAATGAGAAGTAATAGCATAAGTAAAACAGATCAAATAAATGATTCTGACTATTCAGAAAAATTAAGTAACATTACAAAATATGACTCAGAGAAAAATAAAATAGAAATTGAAAAAATAAAAATATATACAACATCTAAAATGGGTTTAGTAGACACAAAAGTTGTAGATTCCACGGCAAATGTCGTTAATAAAATTGAATCCGAAAAATCGATCTTCAAACAATTACAATATTGTTGATGATAATCGTTGTTATAATGTTAGCAAGCGTATTGCTGAAATTATATAAATTACACAACAAATGTTTAAAGAAAAAAATCCAGAGTCAAGCAAATGACCTGGACAAAATCTAAAATAAAAAAACCACAAAAAAACAAAAATTATTATACACATTATGGCTATACATACATTTATATGGCTAAATTAAAGGCATGAGTTGGAACAAATTGTTCGAGGAGTTATCAATAATTAAAAATAATTTTGACAGATCGTACAAGTCTCTAACTCAGAATAGACCCATTCAAAAGAACACGGTTAGGAAGCACGTTGAAATATTAGTAGAGTGCTTTAATGAAGCGCGTATGCTAATACATGATCATAGGGAAAGATTAAATCAAGATCATTGATCAAAGGTATCGAAACTTTTAATACGACTACGATGTAATTTAATATTTGTTAAACAAAAGTTCAGTTTAGAAATATCATTACTAACCGTTCTAAACACTCCAATAGCAGTTGACACTGCACCTGACTCGGAATCAAAAGAAACGAACGAATCTGAGTCAGAAGAGCTTCCTAAAGTAAACTCCAAAATAGAAGATGAAGATTTGAATAATCTTTCTATTCCGGCGGTATACACTGATCTGAATAATTCTACAGATTCAGATACTTCGAGCGTCATAGAATACAAAATAGATAAATCCATCACAATGGCACAATCAAATATTGATTTTATTAATACAGCATCTAAGCTTATACCAGTTTTTGATTGTACGGCTGAAAATTTAACAAGTTTCATTGATGCTTTACAAATAATACAATCAATAAAAGGCGAGCACGAAGAATTAGCTATTTCCATTATTAAAACAAAGCTAAAAGGTCTCGCCAGGAATCTAATCGGTAATGAAACAACAATTACTGAGGTGATTGCCAGACTAAGGAGCAACGTCAAAGGCGAAACTGTTGAGGTATTATCAGCGAAGCTGATGAATCTACAGCAGCGCAAGAAAACTGCTAACCAATACACACAAGAAATTGGACAGATGACGAAAGCCTTAGAAGGTGCATATATATCAGATGGTTTATCTTTAGAGCTAGCCAGGAATTATTCCATGCAGCATGCAGTCAAAGCAATGACTAAAAACTGCACAATCGATAAGGTAAAAATTTATCATGCAAGCTGGCACATTCAGTACTATGAACGAAGCCGTTTCCAAATTTGTTAATAGTTGCACTGAAGCAACTGGGCAGTCAAACACTGTCCTATATTATAAGAATGATCCACAGCGCGGCTCAAATCGCGGACGTGGCAGTTATAGAGGTAGTTTTCGTGGTAATCACAATAACTACAACAACGGTAATTATAACAACAATTATCAGAATAACAATAGAGGGCGAGGCCCATATAGAGGAAACTATAGAGGCAGTGGTAACTCGAACCAAGGCCACAATAGCAATAACCAAGGCAATGTAAGAATGACGCAATATAATAACCAAAACACATCGGAAAACTCCCAAAACCCTTTAAATATTCAACAATAAATGAAGTGAGAGCTCACACCATTAATCTCAGCCAAAATATATTCGTTTCATTTTTTAATGTAGCTACTGGGAAAGAACTTATATTTTTAATAGACACAGGTGCAGACATTTCCATTCTAAAAGAAACTTCGGATAATTTCCAAAACACCCAAAATGATTACATCATAGACATAAAAGGCATAAGTCAAGAAATAATAATATCCAAAGGTATAGTTTTTATAGAGATACAGACCACACATTACATAATTCCACACGATTTTCATATCCTAAATTCACATTTCCCAATTCCATTCGATGGAATAATAGGCATCGACTTTATCTAAAAAATACAACTGTCAATTAGACTTCAAGCCATCTGAAGATTGGCTTATAATTAGACCCAATAATTTAAAATTCCCAATTAAAGTACCAATAGCTCATAGTTCTGGCAATAATTCAATACTTCTGCCAGCAAGATCCCAAGTTATTCGGAAAGTTGAACTTAATTTAAAAGCAGACAGTGTATTAATTTCAAATCAGGAAATTCAACATGGTATTTACGTTGCAAATACAATAGCAACATCCAATAATGCCTTCATAAGACTATTAAACACAACAAATACCAACCAAGTAGTGAGTACAGATAATCTAACATATGAATCACTTTCGAACTACGATGTAGTCAACACAAATCCAGACAATAGAAAAAAATCCGTAATATCACAACTGTCAAAAACCTTCCCTCCACAGTTCAAGTCTCAGCTTACTAGCCTATGCACCCAGTATAGCAATATATTCGGATTGGAAACCGAATCAATAACTACAAATAATTTTTATAAACGGAAACTGAGATTAAAAGATGATGAACCAGTTTATATAAAGAACTATCGAAGCCCACATAGTCAGGTGAACGAAATACAAAAACAAGTAGAAAAATTAATCTGAGACGGGATTGTCGAACCGTCAGTATCCGAGTATAATAGCCCATTGATACTTGTTCCTAAGAAATCATCCCCAGGATCAAATGCAAAGAAATGGCGATTAGTAATTGACTATCGCCAGATTAATAAAAAATTACTATCTGATAAATTCCCATTACCTAGAATTTATGATATTTTAGACCAACTAGGTCGAGCAAAATACTTTTCATGTCTCGACTTAATGTCAGGATTCCATCAAATTGAACTAGAAAAAAGTTCAAGAGATATAACGTCTTTTTCAACGAGCAACGGCTCATATCGCTTCACGCAATTACCCTTCGGATTAAAAATAGCTCCTAATTCGTTTCAGAGAATGATGACTATTGCGTTCTCTGGTCTCGAACCTTCTCAAGCGTTTCTTTATATGGATGACTTAATAGTAATCGGTTGTTCCGAAAAACATATGCTTAAAAACTTAACAGATGTTCTTGAGAAATGTAGGAAATTCAACCTAAAACTACATCCAGAAAAATGTTCATTTTTTATGCATGAAGTGACTTTTCTAGGTCATAAATGCACTGGTAAAGGAATACTTCCAGATGACAAGAAATAAGATGTCATTATGAACTACCCAGTTCCGCACGACGCGTACAGTGCTAGACGTTTTGTAGCATTCTGTAACTATTATAGACGTTTTATAAAA
>NW_024573274.1:0-14518 GCF_018153835.1 Drosophila eugracilis
TTTTCTAATTTAAGTTGCAGTATTATTGCTATAACTAAGCCAATAGTTACTCGAATCTGGAATGGCATATCTCGTTCGATTCCTTGTTAAATTTCTAACAAAACTGCATTCACAGCTAAAATTGCGAATTTTGATCCATTTCTCGCGAAAATGGACAATATAACCGTTATCAAATATGCCAACCTAAATTTTCCCATTTTTTCTAATTTAAGTTGCGTTTATTGCAGTATTATTGCTTTAACTAAACCAATAGTTACTCGAATCTGGAGTGGCATATCTCGTTCGATTCCTTGTTAAATTTCTAACAAAACTGCATTCACAGCTAAAATTGCGAATTTTGATCCATTTCTCGCGAAAATGGACAATATTACCGTTATCAAATATGCCAACCTAAATTTTCCCATTTTTTCTAATTTAAGTTGCAGTATTATTGCTATAACTAAGCCAATAGTTACTCGAATCTGGAGTGGCATATCTCGTTCGATTCCTTGTTAAATTTCTAACAAAACTGCATTCACAGCTAAAATTGCGAATTTTGATCCATTTCTCGCAAAAAAGGACGATTTTCCCGTTATTAAAAATGTGATATTTGGTTTAACCATTTTTCCTAATTTAACTGGCAGTATTTACGGCTATAACTAAGCCAATAGTTACTCGAATCTGGAATGGCCTACCTCGTTCGATTCCTTGTTAAATTTCTAACAAAACTGCATTCACAGCTAAAATTCCGAATTTTGATCCAATTCTCGCAAAAATGGATGATATTACCCGTTATCAAATATGCCAACTTAAATTTTCCCATTTTTTCTAATTTAAGTTGCAGTATTATTGCTATAACTAAGCCAATAGTTACTCGAATCTGGAATGGCATATCTCGTTCGATTCCTTGTTAAATTTCTAACAAATCTGCATTCACAGCTAAAATTGCGAGTTTTGATCCATTTCTCGCGAAAATGGACAATATTACCGTTATCAAATATGCCAACTTAAATTTTCCCATTTTTTCTAATTTAAGTTGCAGTATTATTGCTATAACTAAGCCAATAGTTACTCGAATCTGGAATGGCATATCTCGTTCGATTCCTTGTTAAATTTCTAACAAAACTGCATTCACAGCTAAAATTGCGAATTTTGATCCATTTCTCGCGAAAATGGACGATATACCGTTATCAAATATGCCAACTTAAATTTTCCCATTTTTTCTAATTTAAGTTGCAGTATTATTGCTATAACTAAGCCAATAGTTACTCGAATCTGGAATGGCATATCTCGTTCGATTCCTTGTTAAATTTCTAACAAAACTGCATTCACAGCTAAAATTGCGAATTTTGATCCATTTCTCGCGAAAATGGACAATATTACCGTTATCAAATATGCCAACCTAAATTTTCCCATTTTTTCTAATTTAAGTTGCAGTATTATTGCTATAACTAAGCCAATAGTTACTCGAATCTGGAATGGCATATCTCGTTCGATTCCTTGTTAAATTTCTAACAAAACTGCATTCACAGCTAAAATTGCGAATTTTGATCCATTTCTCGCGAAAATGGACAATATTACCGTTATCAAATATGCCAACTTAAATTTTCCCATTTTTTCTAATTTAAGTTGCAGTATTATTGCTATAACTAAGCCAATAGTTACTCGAATCTGGAATGGCATATCTCGTTCGATTCCTTGTTAAATTTCTAACAAAACTGCATTCACAGCTAAAATTGCGAATTTTGATCCATTTCTCGCAAAAATGGACGATTTTCCCGTTATTAAAAATGTGATATTTGGTTTAACCATTTTTCCTAATTTAACTGGCAGTATTACGGCTATAACTAAGCCAATAGTTACTCGAATCTGGAATGGCCTACCTCGTTCGATTCCTTGTTAAATTTCTAACAAAACTGCATTCACAGCTAAAATTCCGAATTTTGATCCATTTCTCGCAAAAATGGACGATATTACCCGTTATCAAATATGCCAACTTAAATTTTCCCATTTTTTCTAATTTAAGTTGCAGTATTATTGCTATAACTAAGCCAATAGTTACTCGAATCTGGAATGGCATATCTCGTTCGATTCCTTGTTAAATTTCTAACAAAACTGCATTCACAGCTAAAATTGCGAGTTTTGATCCATTTCTCGCGAAAATGGACAATATTACCGTTATCAAATATGCCAACTTAAATTTTCCCATTTTTTCTAATTTAAGTTGCAGTATTATTGCTATAACTAAGCCAATAGTTACTCGAATCTGGAATGGCATATCTCGTTCGATTCCTTGTTAAATTTCTAACAAAACTGCATTCACAGCTAAAATTGCGAATTTTGATCCATTTCTCGCGAAAATGGACAATATTAACCGTTATCAAATATGCCAACTTAAATTTTCCCATTTTTTCTAATTTAAGTTGCAGTATTATTGCTATAACTAAGCCAATAGTTACTCGAATCTGGAATGGCATATCTCGTTCGATTCCTTGTTAAATTTCTAACAAAACTGCATTCACAGCTAAAATTGCGAATTTTGATCCATTTCTCGCGAAAATGGACAATATTACCGTTATCAAATATGCCAACTTAAATTTTCCCATTTTTTCTAATTTAAGTTGCAGTATTATTGCTATAACTAAGCCAATAGTTACTCGAATCTGGAATGGCATATCTCGTTCGATTCCTTGTTAAATTTCTAACAAAACTGCATTCACAGCTAAAATTGCGAATTTTGATCCATTTCTCGCGAAAATGGACAATATTACCCGTTATCAAATATGCCAACTTAAATTTTCCCATTTTTTCTAATTTAAGTTGCAGTATTATTGCTATAACTAAGCCAATAGTTACTCGAATCTGGAATGGCATATCTCGTTCGATTCCTTGTTAAATTTCTAACAAAACTGCATTCACAGCTAAAATTGCGAATTTTGATCCATTTCTCGCGAAAATGGACAATATTACCGTTATCAAATATGCCAACTTAAATTTTCCCATTTTTTCTAATTTAAGTTGCAGTATTATTGCTATAACTAAGCCAATAGTTACTCGAATCTGGAATGGCATATCTCGTTCGATTCCTTGTTAAATTTCTAACAAAACTGCATTCACAGCTAAAATTGCGAATTTTGATCCATTTCTCGCGAAAATGGACAATATTACCGTTATCAAATATGCCAACTTAAATTTTCCCATTTTTTCTAATTTAAGTTGCAGTATTATTGCTATAACTAAGCCAATAGTTACTCGAATCTGGAATGGCATATCTCGTTCGATTCCTTGTTAAATTTCTAACAAAACTGCATTCACAGCTAAAATTGCGAATTTTGATCCATTTCTCGCAAAAATGGACAATATTACCCGTTATCAAATATGCCAACTTAAATTTTCCCATTTTTTCTAATTTAAGTTGCAGTATTATTGCTATAACTAAGCCAATAGTTACTCGAATCTGGAATGGCATATCTCGTTCGATTCCTTGTTAAATTTCTAACAAAACTGCATTCACAGCTAAAATTGCGAATTTTGATCCATTTCTCGCGAAAATGGACAATATTACCCGTTATCAAATATGCCAACTTAAATTTTCCCATTTTTTCTAATTTAAGTTGCAGTATTATTGCTATAACTAAGCCAATAGTTACTCGAATCTGGAATGGCATATCTCGTTCGATTCCTTGTTAAATTTCTAACAAAACTGCATTCACAGCTAAAATTGCGAATTTTGATCCATTTCTCGCGAAAATGGACAATATTACCGTTATCAAATATGCCAACTTAAATTTTCCCATTTTTTCTAATTTAAGTTGCAGTATTATTGCTATAACTAAGCCAATAGTTACTCGAATCTGGAATGGCATACCTCGTTCGATTCCTTGTTAAATTTCTAACAAAACTGCATTCACAGCTAAAATTGCGGAATTTTGATCCATTTCTCGCGAAAATGGACGATATTACCGTTATCAAATATGCCAACTTAAATTTTCCCATTTTTTCTAATTTAAGTTGCAGTATTATTGCTATAACTAAGCCAATAGTTACTCGAATCTGGAATGGCATATCTCGTTCGATTCCTTGTTAAATTTCTAACAAAACTGCATTCACAGCTAAAATTGCGAATTTTGATCCATTTCTCGCGAAAATGGACAATATTACCGTTATCAAATATGCCAACTTAAATTTTCCCATTTTTTCTAATTTAAGTTGCAGTATTATTGCTATAACTAAGCCAATAGTTACTCGAATCTGGAATGGCATATCTCGTTCGATTCCTTGTTAAATTTCTAACAAAACTGCATTCACAGCTAAAATTGCGAATTTTGATCCATTTCTCGCAAAAATGGACGATATTACCCGTTATCAAATATGCCAACTTAAATTTTCCCATTTTTTCTAATTTAAGTTGCAGTATTATTGCTATAACTAAGCCAATAGTTACTCGAATCTGGAATGGCATATCTCGTTCGATTCCTTGTTAAATTTCTAACAAAACTGCATTCACAGCTAAAATTGCGAATTTTGATCCATTTCTCGCAAAAATGGACAATATTACCGTTATCAAATATGCCAACTTAAATTTTCCCATTTTTTCTAATTTAAGTTGCAGTATTATTGCTATAACTAAGCCAATAGTTACTCGAATCTGGAATGGCATATCTCGTTCGATTCCTTGTTAAATTTCTAACAAAACTGCATTCACAGCTAAAATTGCGAATTTTGATCCATTTCTCGCGAAAATGGACAATATTACCGTTATCAAATATGCCAACTTAAATTTTCCCATTTTTCCTAATTTAAGTTGCAGTATTATTGCTATAACTAAGCCAATAGTTACTCGAATCTGGAATGGCATATCTCGTTCGATTCCTTGTTAAATTTCTAACAAAACTGCATTCACAGCTAAAATTGCGAATTTTGATCCATTTCTCGCAAAAATGGACGATATTTTCCCGTTATCAAATATGCCAACTTAAATTTTCCCATTTTTTCTAATTTAAGTTGCAGTATTATTGCTATAACTAAGCCAATAGTTACTCGAATCTGGAATGGCATATCTCGTTCGATTCCTTGTTAAATTTCTAACAAAACTGCATTCACAGCTAAAATTGCGAATTTTGATCCATTTCTCGCGAAAATGGACGATATTACCGTTATCAAATATGCCAACTTAAATTTTCCCATTTTTTCTAATTTAAGTTGCAGTATTATTGCTATAACTAAGCCAATAGTTACTCGAATCTGGAATGGCATATCTCGTTCGATTCCTTGTTAAATTTCTAACAAAACTGCATTCACAGCTAAAATTGCGAATTTTGATCCATTTCTCGCAAAAATGGACAATATTACCGTTATCAAATATGCCAACTTAAATTTTCCCATTTTTCCTAATTTAAGTTGCAGTATTATTGCTATAACTAAGCCAATAGTTACTCGAATCTGGAATGGCATATCTCGTTCGATTCCTTGTTAAATTTCTAACAAAACTGCATTCACAGCTAAAATTGCGAATTTTGATCCATTTCTCGCGAAAATGGACGATATTACCGTTATCAAATATGCCAACTTAAATTTTCCCATTTTTTCTAATTTAAGTTGCAGTATTATTGCTATAACTAAGCCAATAGTTACTCAAAAAAAAAAAAAACTCGTTTCGATTCCTTGTTAAATTTCTAACAAAACTGCATTCACAGCTAAAATTGCGAATTTTGATCCATTTCTCGCAAAAATGGACGATATTACCGTTATCAAATATGCCAACCTAAATTTTCCCATTTTTTCTAATTTAAGTTGCAGTATTATTGCTATAACTAAGCCAATAGTTACTCGAATCTGGAATGGCATATCTCGTTCGATTCCTTGTTAAATTTCTAACAAAACTGCATTCACAGCTAAAATTGCGAATTTTGATCCATTTCTCGCAAAATGGATGGAAATTTTCCCGTTATCAAATATGTGCCATACTTAAGTTTTCCCATTTTTTCCTAATTTAAGTTGCAGTATTATTGCTATAACTAAGCCAATAGTTACTCGAATCTGGAATGGCATATCTCGTTCGATTCCTTGTTAAATTTCTAACAAAACTGCATTCACAGCTAAAATTGCGAATTTTGATCCATTTCTCGCGAAAATGGACAATATTCCCGTTATCAAATATGCCAACTTAAATTTTCCCATTTTTTCCTAATTTAAGTTGCAGTATTATTGCTATAACTAAGCCAATAGTTACTCGAATCTGGAATGGCATATCTCGTTCGATTCCTTGTTAAATTTCTAACAAAACTGCATTCACAGCTAAAATTGCGAATTTTGATCCATTTCTCGCAAAAATGGACAATATTCCCGTTATCAAATATGCCAACTTAAATTTTCCCATTTTTCCTAATTTAAGTTGCAGTATTATTGCTATAACTAAGCCAATAGTTACTCGAATCTGGAATGGCATATCTCGTTCGATTCCTTGTTAAATTTCTAACAAAACTGCATTCACAGCTAAAATTGCGAATTTTGATCCATTTCTCGCAAAAATGGACGATATTACCCGTTATCAAATATGCCAACTTAATTTCCTCCATTTTTTCCTAATTTAAGTTGCAGTATTATTGCTATAACTAAGCCAATAGTTACTCGAATCTGGAATGGCATATCTCGTTCGATTCCTTGTTAAATTTCTAACAAAACTGCATTCACAGCTAAAATTGCGAATTTTGATCCATTTCTCGCAAAAATGGACGATATTACCGTTATCAAATATGCCAACTTAAATTTTCCCATTTTTTCTAATTTAAGTTGCAGTATTATTGCTATAACTAAGCCAATAGTTACTCGAATCTGGAATGGCATATCTCGTTCGATTCCTTGTTAAATTTCTAACAAAACTGCATTCACAGCTAAAATTGCGAATTTTGATCCATTTCTCGCAAAAATGGACGATTATTACCGTTAATCAAATATGCCAACTTAAATTTTCCCATTTTTCCTAATTTAAGTTGCAGTATTATTGCTATAACTAAGCCAATAGTTACTCGAATCTGGAATGGCATATCTCGTTCGATTCCTTGTTAAATTTCTAACAAAACTGCATTCACAGCTAAAATTGCGAATTTTGATCCATTTCTCGCGAAAATGGACGATATTACCGTTATCAAATATGCCAACTTAAATTTTCCCATTTTTCCTAATTTAAGTTGCAGTATTATTGCTATAACTAAGCCAATAGTTACTCGAATCTGGAATGGCATATCTCGTTCGATTCCTTGTTAAATTTCTAACAAAACTGCATTCACAGCTAAAATTACGAATTTTGATCCATTTCTCGCAAAAATGGACGATATTACCGTTATCAAATATGCCAACTTAAATTTTCCCATTTTTCCTAATTTAAGTTGCAGTATTATTGCTATAACTAAGCCAATAGTTACTCGAATCTGGAATGGCATATCTCGTTCGATTCCTTGTTAAATTTCTAACAAAACTGCATTCACAGCTAAAATTGCGAATTTTGATCCATTTCTCTCGCAAAATGGACGATATTACCGTTATCAAATATGCCAACTTAAATTTTCCCATTTTTCCTAATTTAAGTTGCAGTATTATTGCTATAACTAAGCCAATAGTTACTCGAATCTGGAATGGCATATCTCGTTCGATTCCTTGTTAAATTTCTAACAAAACTGCATTCACAGCTAAAATTGCGAATTTTGATCCATTTCTCGCGAAAATGGACGATTATTACCGTTATCAAATATGCCAACTTAAATTTTCCCATTTTTCCTAATTTAAGTTGCAGTATTATTGCTATAACTAAGCCAATAGTTACTCGAATCTGGAATGGCATATCTCGTTCGATTCCTTGTTAAATTTCTAACAAAACTGCATTCACAGCTAAAATTGCGAATTTTGATCCATTTCTCGCAAAAATGGACGATTTTCCCGTTATCAAATATGCAAACTTAAATTTTCCCATTTTTCCTAATTTAAGTTGCAGTATTATTGCTATAACTAAGCCAATAGTTACTCGAATCTGGAATGGCATATCTCGTTCGATTCCTTGTTAAATTTCTAACAAAACTGCATTCACAGCTAAAATTGCGAATTTTGATCCATTTCTCGCAAAAATGGACGATTTTCCCGTTATCAAATATGCCAACTTAAATTTTCCCATTTTTCCTAATTTAAGTTGCAGTATTATTGCTATAACTAAGCCAATAGTTACTCGAATCTGGAATGGCATATCTCGTTCGATTCCTTGTTAAATTTCTAACAAAACTGCATTCACAGCTAAAATTGCGAATTTTGATCCATTTCTCGCAAAAATGGACGATTTTCCCGTTATCAAATATGCCAACTTAAATTTTCCCATTTTTCCTAATTTAAGTTGCAGTATTATTGCTATAACTAAGCCAATAGTTACTCGAATCTGGAATGGCATATCTCGTTCGATTCCTTGTTAAATTTCTAACAAAACTGCATTCACAGCTAAAATTGCGAATTTTGATCCATTTCTCGCAAAAATGGACGATTTTCCCGTTATCAAATATGCCAACTTAAATTTTCCCATTTTTCCTAATTTAAGTTGCAGTATTATTGCTATAACTAAGCCAATAGTTACTCGAATCTGGAATGGCATATCTCGTTCGATTCCTTGTTAAATTTCTAACAAAACTGCATTCACAGCTAAAATTGCGAATTTTGATCCATTTCTCGCAAAAATGGACGATTTTCCCGTTATCAAATATGCCAACTTAAATTTTCCCATTTTTCCTAATTTAAGTTGCAGTATTATTGCTATAACTAAGCCAATAGTTACTCGAATCTGGAATGGCATATCTCGTTCGATTCCTTGTTAAATTTCTAACAAAACTGCATTCACAGCTAAAATTCCGAATTTTGATCCATTTCTCGCAAAAATGGACGATTTTCCCGTTATCAAATATGCCAACTTAAATTTTCCCATTTTTCCTAATTTAAGTTGCAGTATTATTGCTATAACTAAGCCAATAGTTACTCGAATCTGGAATGGCATATCTCGTTCGATTCCTTGTTAAATTTCTAACAAAACTGCATTCACAGCTAAAATTCCGAATTTTGATCCATTTCTCGCAAAAATGGACGATATTCCCGTTATCAAATATGCCAACTTAAATTTTCCCATTTCTCCTAATTTAAGTTGCAGTATTATTGCTATAACTAAGCCAATAGTTACTCGAATCTGGAATGGCATATCTCGTTCGATTCCTTGTTAAATTTCTAACAAAACTGCATTCACAGCTAAAATTCCGAATTTTGATCCATTTCTCGCAAAAATGGACGATTTTCCCGTTATCAAATATGCCAACTTAAATTTTCCCATTTCTCCTAATTTAAGTTGCAGTATTATTGCTATAACTAAGCCAATAGTTACTCGAATCTAGAATGGCATATCTCGTTCGATTCCTTGTTAAATTTCTAACAAAACTGCATTCACAGCTAAAATTGCGAATTTTGATCCATTTCTCGCAAAAATGGACGATTTTCCCGTTATCAAATATGCCAACTTAAATTTTCCCATTTTTCCTAATTTAAGTTGCAGTATTATTGCTATAACTAAGCCAATAGTTACTCGAATCTGGAATGGCATATCTCGTTCGATTCCTTGTTAAATTTCTAACAAAACTGCATTCACAGCTAAAATTGCGAATTTTGATCCATTTCTCGCAAAAATGGACGATTTTCCCGTTATCAAATATGCCAACTTAAATTTTCCCATTTCTCCTAATTTAAGTTGCAGTATTATTGCTATAACTAAGCCAATAGTTACTCGAATCTAGAATGGCATATCTCGTTCGATTCCTTGTTAAATTTCTAACAAAACTGCATTCACAGCTAAAATTGCGAATTTTGATCCATTTCTCGCAAAAATGGACGATTTTCCCGTTATCAAATATGCCAACTTAAATTTTCCCATTTTTCCTAATTTAAGTTGCAGTATTATTGCTATAACTAAGCCAATAGTTACTCGAATCTGGAATGGCATATCTCGTTCGATTCCTTGTTAAATTTCTAACAAAACTGCATTCACAGCTAAAATTGCGAATTTTGATCCATTTCTCGCAAAAATGGACGATTTTCCCGTTATCAAATATGCCAACTTAAATTTTCCCATTTTCTCCTAATTTAAGTTGCAGTATTATTGCTATAACTAAGCCAATAGTTACTCGAATCTAGAATGGCATATCTCGTTCGATTCCTTGTTAAATTTCTAACAAAACTGCATTCACAGCTAAAATTGCGAATTTTGATCCATTTCTCGCAAAAATGGACGATTTTCCCGTTATCAAATATGCCAACTTAAATTTTCCCATTTTTCCTAATTTAAGTTGCAGTATTATTGCTATAACTAAGCCAATAGTTACTCGAATCTGGAATGGCATATCTCGTTCGATTCCTTGTTAAATTTCTAACAAAACTGCATTCACAGCTAAAATTGCGAATTTTGATCCATTTCTCGCAAAAATGGACGATTTTCCCGTTATCAAATATGCCAACTTAAATTTTCCCATTTTTCCTAATTTAAGTTGCAGTATTATTGCTATAACTAAGCCAATAGTTACTCGAATCTGGAATGGCATATCTCGTTCGATTCCTTGTTAAATTTCTAACAAAACTGCATTCACAGCTAAAATTGCGAATTTTGATCCATTTCTCGCAAAAATGGACGATTTTCCCGTTATCAAATATGCCAACTTAAATTTTCCCATTTTTCCTAATTTAAGTTGCAGTATTATTGCTATAACTAAGCCAATAGTTACTCGAATCTGGAATGGCATATCTCGTTCGATTCCTTGTTAAATTTCTAACAAAACTGCATTCACAGCTAAAATTGCGAATTTTGATCCATTTCTCGCAAAAATGGACGATTTTCCCGTTATCAAATATGCCAACTTAAATTTTCCCATTTTTCCTAATTTAAGTTGCAGTATTATTGCTATAACTAAGCCAATAGTTACTCGAATCTGGAATGGCATATCTCGTTCGATTCCTTGTTAAATTTCTAACAAAACTGCATTCACAGCTAAAATTGCGAATTTTGATCCATTTCTCGCAAAAATGGACGATTTTCCCGTTATCAAATATGCCAACTTAAATTTTCCCATTTTTCCTAATTTAAGTTGCAGTATTATTGCTATAACTAAGCCAATAGTTACTCGAATCTGGAATGGCATATCTCGTTCGATTCCTTGTTAAATTTCTAACAAAACTGCATTCACAGCTAAAATTGCGAATTTTGATCCATTTCTCGCAAAAATGGACGATTTTCCCGTTATCAAATATGCCAACTTAAATTTTCCCATTTTTCCTAATTTAAGTTGCAGTATTATTGCTATAACTAAGCCAATAGTTACTCGAATCTGGAATGGCATATCTCGTTCGATTCCTTGTTAAATTTCTAACAAAACTGCATTCACAGCTAAAATTCCGAATTTTGATCCATTTCTCGCAAAAATGGACGATTTTCCCGTTATCAAATATGCCAACTTAAATTTTCCCATTTTTCCTAATTTAAGTTGCAGTATTATTGCTATAACTAAGCCAATAGTTACTCGAATCTAGAATGGCATATCTCGTTCGATTCCTTGTTAAATTTCTAACAAAACTGCATTCACAGCTAAAATTGCGAATTTTGATCCATTTCTCGCAAAAATGGACGATTTTCCCGTTATCAAATATGCCAACTTAAATTTTCCCATTTTTCCTAATTTAAGTTGCAGTATTATTGCTATAACTAAGCCAATAGTTACTCGAATCTAGAATGGCATATCTCGTTCGATTCCTTGTTAAATTTCTAACAAAACTGCATTCACAGCTAAAATTGCGAATTTTGATCCATTTCTCGCAAAAATGGACGATTTTCCCGTTATCAAATATGCCAACTTAAATTTTCCCATTTCTCCTAATTTAAGTTGCAGTATTATTGCTATAACTAAGCCAATAGTTACTCGAATCTAGAATGGCATATCTCGTTCGATTCCTTGTTAAATTTCTAACAAAACTGCATTCACAGCTAAAATTGCGAATTTTGATCCATTTCTCGCAAAAATGGACGATTTTCCCGTTATCAAATATGCCAACTTAAATTTTCCCATTTCTCCTAATTTAAGTTGCAGTATTATTGCTATAACTAAGCCAATAGTTACTCGAATCTGGAATGGCATATCTCGTTCGATTCCTTGTTAAATTTCTAACAAAACTGCATTCACAGCTAAAATTGCGAATTTTGATCCATTTCTCGCAAAAATGGACGATTTTCCCGTTATCAAATATGCCAACTTAAATTTTCCCATTTTTCCTAATTTAAGTTGCAGTATTATTGCTATAACTAAGCCAATAGTTACTCGAATCTGGAATGGCATATCTCGTTCGATTCCTTGTTAAATTTCTAACAAAACTGCATTCACAGCTAAAATTGCGAATTTTGATCCATTTCTCGCAAAAATGGACGATTTTCCCGTTATCAAATATGCCAACTTAAATTTTCCCATTTCTCCTAATTTAAGTTGCAGTATTATTGCTATAACTAAGCCAATAGTTACTCGAATCTAGAATGGCATATCTCGTTCGATTCCTTGTTAAATTTCTAACAAAACTGCATTCACAGCTAAAATTGCGAATTTTGATCCATTTCTCGCAAAAATGGACGATTTTCCCGTTATCAAATATGCCAACTTAAATTTTCCCATTTTTCCTAATTTAAGTTGCAGTATTATTGCTATAACTAAGCCAATAGTTACTCGAATCTGGAATGGCATATCTCGTTCGATTCCTTGTTAAATTTCTAACAAAACTGCATTCACAGCTAAAATTGCGAATTTTGATCCATTTCTCGCAAAAATGGACGATTTTCCCGTTATCAAATATGCCAACTTAAATTTTCCCATTTTTCCTAATTTAAGTTGCAGTATTATTGCTATAACTAAGCCAATAGTTACTCGAATCTGGAATGGCATATCTCGTTCGATTCCTTGTTAAATTTCTAACAAAACTGCATTCACAGCTAAAATTGCGAATTTTGATCCATTTCTCGCAAAAATGGACGATTTTCCCGTTATCAAATATGCCAACTTAAATTTTCCCATTTTTCCTAATTTAAGTTGCAGTATTATTGCTATAACTAAGCCAATAGTTACTCGAATCTGGAATGGCATATCTCGTTCGATTCCTTGTTAAATTTCTAACAAAACTGCATTCACAGCTAAAATTGCGAATTTTGATCCATTTCTCGCAAAAATGGACGATTTTCCCGTTATCAAATATGCCAACTTAAATTTTCCCATTTTTCCTAATTTAAGTTGCAGTATTATTGCTATAACTAAGCCAATAGTTACTCGAATCTGGAATGGCATATCTCGTTCGATTCCTTGTTAAATTTCTAACAAAACTGCATTCACAGCTAAAATTGCGAATTTTGATCCATTTCTCGCAAAAATGGACGATTTTCCCGTTATCAAATATGCCAACTTAAATTTTCCCATTTCTCCTAATTTAAGTTGCAGTATTATTGCTATAACTAAGCCAATAGTTACTCGAATCTGGAATGGCATATCTCGTTCGATTCCTTGTTAAATTTCTAACAAAACTGCATTCACAGCTAAAATTGCGAATTTTGATCCATTTCTCGCAAAAATGGACGATTTTCCCGTTATCAAATATGCCAACTTAAATTTTCCCATTTCTCCTAATTTAAGTTGCAGTATTATTGCTATAACTAAGCCAATAGTTACTCGAATCTGGAATGGCATATCTCGTTCGATTCCTTGTTAAATTTCTAACAAAACTGCATTCACAGCTAAAATTGCGAATTTTGATCCATTTCTCGCAAAAATGGACGATTTTCCCGTTATCAAATATGCCAACTTAAATTTTCCCATTTCTCCTAATTTAAGTTGCAGTATTATTGCTATAACTAAGCCAATAGTTACTCGAATCTGGAATGGCATATCTCGTTCGATTCCTTGTTAAATTTCTAACAAAACTGCATTCACAGCTAAAATTGCGAATTTTGATCCATTTCTCGCAAAAATGGACGATTTTCCCGTTATCAAATATGCCAACTTAAATTTTCCCATTTTTCCTAATTTAAGTTGCAGTATTATTGCTATAACTAAGCCAATAGTTACTCGAATCTAGAATGGCATATCTCGTTCGATTCCTTGTTAAATTTCTAACAAAACTGCATTCACAGCTAAAATTGCGAATTTTGATCCATTTCTCGCAAAAATGGACGATTTTCCCGTTATCAAATATGCCAACTTAAATTTTCCCATTTTTCCTAATTTAAGTTGCAGTATTATTGCTATAACTAAGCCAATAGTTACTCGAATCTGGAATGGCATATCTCGTTCGATTCCTTGTTAAATTTCTAACAAAACTGCATTCACAGCTAAAATTCCGAATTTTGATCCATTTCTCGCAAAAATGGACGATTTTACCGTTATCAAATATGCCAACTTAAATTTTCCCATTTTTCCTAATTTAAGTTGCAGTATTATTGCTATAA
>NW_024573275.1:0-7190 GCF_018153835.1 Drosophila eugracilis
CCGGCGATCACGCCATTACACAGCATAATGTTGGCATTGGTACAGTGTGTATTCGATACGATAATATGTGCATACTGCAGAGTCCTAGGTAATGGAAGGATTTGATATAGCATTTGTTTTATTAGGATTAGGTTTAATACCATTTGTAGTTACTACATGTCTTAAAAAATCTTCGATCCCAGGCTAGTCAGCTGTACGAACACATCCCCTTGCTCCTCTTCAGCTTTTGGGCTGTCTTTTTCCTGCTACTGGGGGGTACTAGGCTGCTTGCCACTGCCCTCCACCTTATGTTCCGGCGATCACGCCATTACACAGCACAATGTTGGCATTGGTACAGTGTTTTTTCGATACGATAATATGTGCATAGTGCAGAGTCCTAGGTAATGGAAGGATTTGATATAGCATTTGTTTTATTAGGATTAGGTTTAATACCATTTGTAGTTACTACATGTCTTAAAAAATCAGTTTTATTCCTTAGGAATTACCATTTATCCAATTGTAACTTTCATTTTCGATTTCTCAATTTTTCAAAAACTTTCTTTAGAGACAAGATGTCTTCCTCCAATGAAGTGGAGAAAATTATTATGTCGTCTTAATACACTAAACAATCTTTATAGATTAAATCTTCTAAAATATTATTCGTACATCCTTGAAATGTCGCAGCTGCGTTTTTGAGACCAAATGGCATACGAGTATATTCGTAGTGACCATGCTTAGTCGATAATGCTGTATTGGCTGTGGAGTTTCTATCCATTTGGATTTGATGAAAGCCTTTGGCTAAATCGATTGTCGTGAAATACTGTGCCCGCAGGGCACACAATCTCTGTACAGAGTCGCCATCCTGCCTGTAGCTTTCATTTTTTGTGGCTTGGGCCCACATGGGAGCAGCATACATCAGCGTCGATGTGACAACGCTCACAAGTAATCTACGTCCTGGTTGCCTCGGTCCCCGAGTGTTCGCCATGATTCGCGAAATCGCGGCCGCCGTTCTACCAGCCTTTCCACTGGCGTAAGCTAAATGGTCTTTAAAGGAAAGCCGATGGTCGATCATGACACCTATGTACATTAGACTTGGGCGTGACATGATTATTACTTCTCCGATTCGTATCGTAGCCGTCTCCACTTTCTGCCTGCTACTTATTAGGACTGCCTCGGTCTTGTGCGCTGCCAGGGCAAGACCCTTGTCGTCGAGCCATGCGCTTGCTCGTTTCCCAGCTTCGTTGCACATTTCCCCCGCGTCTGGGAGTTTTTTACCCGTTACCACTATGGCTACGTCATCCGCAAAGCCTATCAGTTGTGCCCCTTCCGGCATCATGATCCTAAGAATCCCATCGTACATGACCTTCCACAGCAGAGGACCAAGGACTGATCCTCGGGGAACTCCCCCGGTGACCATGTGAGTTGCCTGCCCGGATTCTGTTTCGTACAGGAGCAGGCGGTCTTCGAAATAGCTCGATATTACTTGCTGTATATACGCTGGGACGCTTAGGTTCCTCAGTGCATTTAGTGTATGATGCCAGCTTGCCGAGTTGAATGCATTTTTAACATCCAGAGTTGCCGCTATGCAATACTGCTTAGTGCCGTACAACCACCTTTTTCCTTCAATGTAATTATCTGCGATTTCGCACAGTTTGCCGACGGCGTCGATGGTTGATAGCACCTTTTGAAAGCCGTACTGCATCTCGGAGAGGCCGTGGGTTTCGGCAAGAGCACCCTCGAGCCGGGAGTGGATTATTCTTTCCAGAATTTTGCCCACCGTATCCAGCATACATAGGGGCCTGTACGAGGAAGGTTCCTCCACCGGTTTGTCCCCCTTTGGTATGAGTACCAACCGCTGTGTTTTCCAGCGTTTTTGGAACACACCTTCCGTTAGGCAAGCGTTATACATATCAACGTACTCTTTTGTATTTGTCCTAATGGCAATTTTGAGGACTTTACTCGGGATTCCATCTGGTCCCGGTGCCTTGTCATCCAGTATTTTCTTTAGTACTCCGAGGACTTCTTCGGCACTTGTGGGCTTTATGCTCGCTATATTCACGGTAGGTGACAGTCAGCGCTCTGACGTCGACATTGCTACCCAGGACCGCTTTCATTGTGGTCTAGAGCTCGGCAGTTTTAGGGTCGGAGACCTTGCTTAGTAGGATTAATAGTTCCCCTTTAGCTGTGCTCCTCACGGCCTGTACAGCTTGTCCAAGCTCCTTCAGCTGGGGCTCTGTCCTAACTGTTTTCATGATATCCGCATAGGATCCACCTGTGGAGGTTGCGATGACTATCGCATCGTTCCGTGGCGGTCGCACCTTGGGCTTCCGTGCCTTCCGTTTCACCTGTTTCCACTCTTCTGGTTTCTTCACAGGTTCTTGGGGATTGCTGGTGCTCTTTGCCATAGCATATTTCCCCTTATTTCCTCCTTGGCTGGCTTCGCTTGCCTGCGCCTTGTGCATCGCCTTTTTTGCTGGAAGTGCTGTCGTTTTCCAGGTTTCTTGCCCTCTGGGTCCCTTGCCGCTCGCGAGCATCTGCCAAGCTTATCTCGCGAACATCTGCCAAACTTATCTAATATTTCGTCCATTCTGGGAATGGAGAATTTGTCGTTAATTATTATCTCATTTAGATTTCGATAATCAACAACCAATCGGAATTTTTGTTTGCTGGATGCATCGACTTTTTTGGGGTACAACCCAGATGGGCAAACAGTAAGGAGAATTCGACTTACGAATTATTCCCTGATCTATCATCTTTTATATGGTTTACGGTAAACCGGATCCTAGTTTTGTGTTTTGATTAAATGATTGAAAGTTCACTATAATCACATAGGTTTCTTTTTAAACTGTCAATTTCTTCAATAATTTAAGTGTTCCAATCTAAGCTCATTACATACTCTTAGTTCACTCTTAATAACGAAATTGACTGATTGATCTTCCGTAGAAGGCGGAGTAAGGCATTTTTGATGCGGTCTTATCCTTATCAATTTCATCATGCATGAGTCTAATAGTTTCGTTTTCATAATTAATTATGGCTTAAGTTGCTTCTAAATATTATCTGCTTAACAAAATATCGTACTTGTTTGTTCAGACGGGCATACTGCAGATGAATTTATTGTTATGCTTCTGTTTCGCTCTACCTGTCCTCTAATAGTGTATACTATTAGGTTTTCTTTCTTTTTCTTCAGTTTTGCAAAATTACTTTTCTTAATTTTAAAAGTAGAGCCTACGTCTATCATTCCTTTGTACGTTTTAATTTTAAATGTTAATTTCACACATGGATGGTGTTGAGCAACTAAAAGTTTTTAATTGTTATAATTAATTTATTATAAATAAATACATCAGGGCAGTTCAATTTCAAAAATTTTTATTGTGAGTTCAAATCAAACCAAATTAACTCCGTAAATAAGCTCCCAAAAAAGCATGCGCTAAAAAGTAACAGTAAAGGGCATGCGAAACTGGATATCAAAACAAACACGAAACTGATGATAAACCCGCCGCTGCTCATAGGTCTTTGCTTTGGCTGCTTGGCGCAACAGATGGCTTTTTCTGTTTCCAAGGTTTTTTGATGAAAATTTACATCCATTCTTCTCTGTTCACTTTGGCTTCTCTCTGTCTTTTGACTGGAGCATTTGGAGAAGTATTTGCTCTGTTAGATGTTGAAGGTTGAAAGTTCAAAGGATTTTGCTGTCTTCCTTGGTTTAGGTTGTTCCCAGAAGTTTGATAATTTGTTTGCTGATCTATTTGATCTATTTTAATTTTGCGAAATTCCATTGTAGCTTGTTTTAGTTTGGGAATTGTCATTATGTCTTTTCTGCTAATGTGATATAAAACAAATAACAGGAAGTTTCTTGTTAATTGTAATACAAAAAGTTTTTTCTATAATTCTGCGGTAATTTATTTTATCAATTGAATCAATTTCAAATTTTGACTTATCATAAATATTACGGCATCTGATTTTTAATGTTTCTATAAACTTACTAGTACTTTCGCGGTATTTCCAAAGTGCTGTATAAGTGTTTCGTAAGAGCGGTGATCCTTGAATGATCTAGATAATGCTTTCTTCATGCACGGCCAGTTTTTCGCTCCGGCTTGTGCCACTGTACCAGTCTTCTAATAGCTCCGGGTAGAGTTGTAACAGGTTTTGTTAATTTATATTCCACTTGTAAAATCACTCGTCGTTATCGCGGTTCTTTTGCGGATCCCAAATTTTTAGTTTTTCATTTCGCTATACAAGGATTTCTAGTTATATAGTAATCCTTAAGTGAATAGTACCGGATTTTAACAACTTTTTAAATTTAAATCCTACCGGCTGCGCAAATATTATAAGCCGTGCGCCGATTTAATAAAAATATATTTTCATTATATATTATCTTACAAAAATTATTATATCCGTTACTTGTAGAGTAAAAAGGTATATTAGATTCGTTCAAAATTATGTAACAGGTAGAAGGAAGCGTTTCCGACCCTATAAAGTATATATATTTTTTATCAGGATCAACAGCGAAGACAATTGAGCCATGTCCGTCTGTCCGTATGAACGCTGAGATCTCAGAAACTTTAAGAGATAGTGTCGCGGGCCGATTATCGATAGTTTAGAATTTAGTATTGTAATTTTTGGTATTGTGCCCTCATGAAGAGATCGGACACACTAGATAGTGGTGAGTTTGTCGTCAAAAGCCGTGGTGTGTATAACTTGTATTCTCCACTAGAATAAAACATACATACGCACGCTCATACATTTGTTCGTTGTTGAGTGGAATATACACTAGTGGCTTGTGTATTGAAGGCGAGTTGCCGTATCACCGCCGTATGTTGCAGGCAACTCCCACCCGAGTGACCACAGAAGCTTTTATTCGCAGTCAGGCGACTGGCAACATTGGAAGTGGACCCTGGTGTAAGGGGTTGATCCTGCGCAGACAGCGCAAAGTGCCTGGACGAGATGTCGCAGCGTTCGCCCAGAAGGTGTCCTCGTCTGAACGATGGTCCCGCAATCGAGTGTAGGGACGTCGCAGGATGGCGGCTGAGGCAGTGAAGCCCTGGTGTCATCTGCTCAGGCGGCAGGTACTGGAGCCGCCAAGAAGCAAAAGGTGGCCGAACTCTTGGAGAAAATTGCCGAGCTGGAGAAGGTTTTGGAGTGCACTCGCAGCGCTTACATGGAGCGTACCCATCCCGTTACTTCGAGTGAGGTTGGGGTAGGTCAGCCGCCATTTGCAATCGGCCTGACCGTACCTAAACAAACAAGTGTTTGTCATGCGGCGTCAGGAAGACCGCCATTTTTGAGAGGATCTCAAACAGTACCACGAGGAACAGTAACGCATCGCCATTTTGCGCTACTGTCACTACGGTTCCAGCGCATGGTTTCGGGCTACATAATGAAGTGGCCGGCTTGGGCGACGACTATTTGAGGAACTATAAGCTGGGCGCCACGAAAGCTTCCTGAACTGCCTACGTTCGGAGAGAAGCCAGAGGATTGGCCCATCTTCTCTTGTGCGTTTACGGAATCGACGCAAGCGTTGTACGGACTCGGAGAACAACCAGAGGTTACCGAAGGCCTTCAAAGATAACGCTCGTGAGACGGTGAAGTCGTTGTTTATTCTCCCCAGCAATGTGAATGCAGTGATGGAGCAGCTGCGTTTCAGATATGGCCTACCGGAGCAACTAATACACAGTCATTTCAACAGTATCCGAGATGTGCCCGCAGTTACGGAACACAATTTGGTAAAGTAACCTCAAGGGCTTCTTGCAGTCGGTGAAGCCAAAGCAGCAGTAAACGAGTGGAGAGGTAAGGTATGCTGCAGGTATTCAGCCCTTTCCGACTATTGTGGACTTTAGTTCGAGGCTGACGGACTTCATGCTAGCATCGACCGTGAACAGGAAGAGCAACAGGAGAGCTGCCCCAGAGGTTGCCCAATATGTGGAGGGCTTGGACCTGCCAAAATGCAGTTTGGGATTGGCAACGTTTCCTTGGAATCACACCTACAGAGAGGTGGAGGATCGGCAGAAGTCATCGCTTATGTTTTATGTGCTTGGGAAGCGGGCATTTGACTGGATCCTGCGCTTTGTCAGAAGAATGCCCCACGAATGGATGCAGGAGGAAGCATTACCGTCTTCTGCATGAAGCAAGCAAAGAAGGCTTCAGGAGACCGCCACAGCGAGGCGGCGGAGAACTTTGGTGTAAAGGCGGCTACAGCGATCGCAGCCAGCGATGACGTGAGGGCTCAGCAGATCTTGGAGGACACTAAGGTGCGAGTTGGCCACGGATACCAGACGGGATTTTTGTGGTAGAGGAATAACATTGTGCTGCCACGTAGTTATGATATGGTGTACAATAGGTTGATCAATTTCGAGAAGAAAATAAAGCGAGTCGGGCAATTCGCCCAGGAATATTCAAGGATTATGAAGGAATATGTCGGAAGTATCACTATAGGAAGCGATAAGACATGGTACTTGCCATATTTTGGAGTGGAGAATCCCAATAAGCCGGGAAAGATACGATTGGTATTTGATGCAGCGGCACGAGTTGAAGAAGTGTCGTTGAGTTCTACCCTGAGCAAGGGGCCGCAACACTATAAGCCCTTGGCATCTATTCTCTTCCATTTCAGGGAAGGTGCTGTCGGAGTCTGCAGTGACATCAAGGTAATGTTTCACCAGGTGCTGTTCTGACCCGAAGATAAATGTGTGCAACGGTTTCTGTGGAGAGATGGGGATGACCAACGGGACCCCGACGTTTATGAGATGTGCGTGATGACGTTTGGAGCTGCACGCTCATCGAGCAGTCAAGGCCAACCTGGACTACCAATACGTGGACGACTATGTGGACAGCTTTGCCACAGAGAGCGGAGCTATCGAAGTATCTACCAGAGTGAAGGAGATACATGCAGAGCTGTGCAAGTACTCGTCGTCGCCCACAGTTGAGATGATGCTCGGACTCAGCGATCACGCCCAGAGTATTGGATGGGGTGAGGGCGAGCAGAAGATTTTGGGAATGCGGTGGCAGCGAACCACGGACGACTTTGGATTCCCAGTGAAATACCATAAAGTTGCCCCAGAAGAGACAATTTCCACAAAAAGGGAATTCTTGAGTATGGTCATGTCGACGTTTGACGCCTTGGGATTTCTGTGTTGCCTGATGATAACAGCGAAATTATTGTTGCGAGAGGTCTGGAGAAGAAAGATCCCATGGGATGAGCCACTACCGGCGGAGATGTA
>NW_024573276.1:0-539 GCF_018153835.1 Drosophila eugracilis
CTATTGGCTTAGTTATAGCCATACTACTGTCACTTAAAGGAGGAAAAATGATAAAACCAAAGTTTAAATTTAATAAAGAATCCAACGAACTATGCCATTCCAGATTCGGGCTACTATTGGCTTAGTTATAGCCATAATACTGACACTTAAAGGAGGAAAATGATAAAACCAAAGTTTAAATTTAATAAAGAAACCAACGAGCTATGCCATTTCAGATTCGGGCTACTATTGGCTTAGTTATAGCCATAATACTGACACTTAAAGGAGGAAAAATGATAAAACCAAAAGTTTAAATTTAATAAAGAATCCAACGAGTTATGCCATTCCAGATTCGGGCTATTATTGGCTTAGGTATAGCCATAATAGGACACTTAAAGGAGGAAAATATGGTAAAACCATAGTTTAAATTTAATAAAGAATCCAGCGAGCTATCCCACTCCAGATTCGGGCTACTATTGGCTTAGTTATAGCCATAATACTGACACTTAAAGGAGGAAAATGATAAAAACCGAGGAAGTTTAATTTAATAAAGAATCCAA
>NW_024573277.1:0-2500 GCF_018153835.1 Drosophila eugracilis
GGACATACGCGGAATCAACGTCTATTGAAAAGCCAGGGTTACCATTTCTACGGATTTCAAAATTGACAGTATACTTGCACCGCCGGCCGCCGCCAAGACCCATCCCAAAAATAGATGTTCGGGTGCCAGATCGCTTCAGATGCAAGGACTGTACCACGTGCTTCGAGACAATGGTTGCCTCCGATCCTTGGTCGACCAGGGCATTTATGACTGCGTGCAGTCCGTTGGCCGGGTTCCACACGGTGATAAGAGCAGTGGCGAGAAGGACATTTCTCGAAGACGGATCCGATGACGTTGCTGAATAGCATCCGTAAGATGCGCCAGGGTTCTGGTCTGTCGTTGGCTGCCTGCGCTGTTGAGGTACGCTACCCCTGTCTGCAGGTGCACTAGGAGTCGGCGCTATGGCTGGCTATGAGCCAAAGCAGGGAAATGCAACAATGTGTGATGACGCTGCCCACAAACTTGACAGCCTTTATTACTCGTGCAGCGCGAAAGGCCTTACTTAGACAGTTGATGCATAATTTAGCCCTGCTTACTATGTCCTTCCTCTGGTAGCAGTCTAAGGCCAAAAACGTTGAGCAACGACGCAGGATATGGTCGCCGCCGCAGTGGTTACAGGCGCCGCTAGGGCGCCTAGCGTGCTCTTGTGCACTGTGCATTTGCACTCGTTTGGTAGGGTCTGAAGATCCTGGGCCTGCAGCGGAGGCGAACGACGAGCTTCGTTTCTCAATCGCATCCATTACAACCAGCCGATCGTTTAAAAATGACTCCAACTCTCTGTAGGATGGAACCGTGGAACAACTTCCTTGATGGTGCTCCCAAGCGTTCTGGGTCTCCTATGGTAGCCTCGATGCTACGTAGTGTGATAGCCAGTGCTGCGATTCCCCGTCCAAGGCTTGAACGCGGCGGAATGCAGCCGGACAAACATTGACCGTGCTTAACATCGACCGTATTAACTCTGTGTTGTCCTTCTGTAGTCTAGGCAACGCGTATATGGCATTCATGTGGTGGGCAAAAACGAGGCGAGGATTGTTGTACCTCTTGATCATCAATCCCCAAGCCACCGAATAGTTCCCTTCCGTGAGCTGCATCTGACGGATGTCATTATCGCGGTCCCTCGGGAGCGACTCCTTAAGAAAGTGCAACTTCTGCACACTACTCAGATTGGCGTTGTTAGCCTGGCCAATCGACACACGCGCCAGAGAACTTCGGACTTCCGACATCTGGTGCATGTTCAGCCGCACTTCCGCATCGGCGCCCACAGACACTGGCGGCGGAGGCGCACAAGCCTCTGGTCCAAGTTTGTCCAACTCCTCCGCGAAAGCGCAATAGGCACCCATGTACCGCTCCTCGAACTCCGACTGGAAATCCTTCGTGGCATAGGCCGACACAGAAGATCCTTCCAGATTCACGATAACGGAATCCGTCTCCTTAAACACGCTTCGTAACTCCTCAACTTGTTCCAGCCGTTTCTTCAGGTAAATCCTCGTTTTCCTCGATTGCGAATCCTTTTTAAAATTTTGCAACAGGGATTTCACGGACTGAAATCGATTCGCCTGCAAGTTAACCAGCTGCTCTAAAGTAGGAGCATCCGATCCCGCTTTCATGTTGACCAATGTTGTGAAACCGAACTTCGCGCGCAACTCCGCTCTCCGCTCCCCGCTCCCCGCTCCCCGCTCCCAGCTTCCAGCACACTGGGACAAGCAGCAAACTTAACAATATCAATGTCAATTTTTGGATTCTAATAATCATTTTTATATTTCAAATAAAAAAAATACACAAAAAAGGCCCACTATAATATTATAAATTTAAATGCATATTATCTACTATTGAAAATAACTACATAGTATTACGTTATTTTTCAAAAGGAGTGAGATGTAGTATGTACATATTATTGTATCGAAGACACACTTTACCAATGCCAACATTGTTCTACTATGTTTTGCGTAAACACAAATTGGCCGACCATGACAGTCCTGTCGTTGTCGCCAGACAATATGGCCCTACATCATTACACTCTTAATTAAAAGTAACAATTCTCAAAAAACTATAAGAATTGAAACTAATGAAAGCTCTTCCAAGCAACACAATTGATGTTGACAAAGAAAAATGGAAGAACTACAATTTAGCTGACCCTGATTTCAATAAACCAAGCCGTATTGATATCATTATAGGAGCAGATTTATACACTCACATTCTAAAGAAGGGAGTAGTCAAAATAAACGGGCTACTTGGTCAAAGCACCCATTTCGGGTGGATCGTTTTTGGGCGCAGAAAATCCAAAGGAGAACATACAATCATAGCAACCACTGTCGAGCTAAAAGATATGGATCGATATTCGGAAGTAGAGGAAGAAGACATAAAATGATATCGAATCTGATATACATATGTGAAAATAAGTTCACAAGAACTACCACTAAAAACTCAGATGGACGATATATTTTGTCGATTCCATTTAAAGATGATGTCAAAGAACCAAGCAATGGCTCGTTTTGTGAGT
>NW_024573279.1:0-3051 GCF_018153835.1 Drosophila eugracilis
AGCTGCGGTGCTTGGAGACGGCAGATGCAGCAAAAATATTTTTACTATGTCCGCAGAATACAAAAACTTGTGCATTCGAAAGCGCAGGCCCATAAAAAGGGTAGGTTGTATGCACTAGGTCGATGTTAGTAAGGCGTCGACTGGCGTGACGTTTACGTCTTTAAATGACCCGTCAAATAGCCATACCAGCTTTTTCCTAGAACTGCATTCCACAGGAGCTAGGGGCACACATGACGCCTAAGCTCAGATATTCGTCTTCATAAATTTTTCATATTGCTTCCCTCAGCATAAAAAGCGTGAAACAGAGGCCCGTGCAGACTGTCTCCAAACTCTTGGCATCTGATATTTGAATCACCCTAACAATACCCCGGACCAATTTGTTCATTTTCCAGTAAAATGTCTCCTATGGCAGATGTGTTAAACGAAGCATCGGCAACTGAAGTCCATCACGGTAGATCATTAAGGCTATTTCGTCAATATCGTCCCGTTGAAGTAATGATGATTTTTGCCCAGCATATGGGCTGCGTCAACAATCGAATGCAATCACACCATGAAATTTCTATGCATAGTTGCCGATTCTCTAGTAGTTATGTGATGGAAGATATTCCGCAATCAAGTACTTTTGAGGGGTGAACGTGCGAGCCGCGTGCTTTAACGCATTGTTCAGGAAACGCAGGGATAGCTCGTAGCCGCCATCCAACATGCCACCCGGCAAAATACTATAGGAACCTTTGGAGCCTTTCTGATGTACCAGAAGAATGATGACGGCAATTGCAGCGCTTGCACACCATATTTCGATTGATATTGGGTAGTTCGGTGGCCAGGTTCATCGGTGACAGGTGCATCGGTTACAGTGTCAGGATTCCCCGTGGTTTCTGGAGCATCGGTGGCAGGCTTCTCCATGTAGTTCCACCAAAGAGTTTAATGTGGAGATTTTCGGCAAAGGGTTTTCAGTCGCCAACCCTGCAGCAGGTGGCGGAAATGGATAGAGTGCTCCATTCTCCCAAAGTCGCTGAAAGAACTTTGTTTGCTGTTGCAGCAATGTGGCTATGTTGTGATCCGCTTGGAAGTCTTCGGCAGGATCCTCGAAACCCTCAACATTATCGTACAAGTGTACGGAGTAAGTGCTCTATGGGAAAGGATTCTCGCTGTAATTGACCGAGCTAGTTAAGGTCGTCATTAGCCGAACACGTGCTTGGGTAAGACGTTTAAGCATCTGTTGGTCCATGTAGTGTAGATTTACCTAAACAGTTTGTAGATGTGGAAGTAATCCGGCTCGAAAGACCAGACAATGATGGTGAATCAGATCACGCTAGAATGTTTTGACTAGGATTAATCAATGATGACTGAATAGATCACCTCCAGTGGCCTTTGTAAAAGACCATTTTTCTGATGATGGTGAAGAGATCAGAGATTAGATAAATGACTGTTGTAATGTAATAAATTTTGCATAAATTGTACAGGCAATGTTAAATATACAGCTGTTTTGCACTTCCGTTGAAGAAAACTACGAATGTGAATCGTTATGACGCATATCGTTTGAGGATTACCCGTCAAATGCATATCATCAACAATTTGTTGTGGTTTCGTCGATCACGTGGTTTCCAGCAGTGATTGCGCCAACTTCAAAGGTCAATACTATGAGACGGAACGTTTAACTTTCATTAGGTTGAACCAACCAGTGCTTCGCGGCTGGCGGAATGCATTCATTTATGTAAAACAGTTAGTACCGTAGGGCTGAAAAGCAGCTAATATTGGTCTAATTCTGGTTCATTGCAGCCAACATTGGTCGAATGAATATTAGGTTGCAAAAAAGTCTTGCAGTATTTTCAGTTGGCGCTGAAAGCGCGTAGTTCTTGTTTTATTCGTCGCATCCCAGGTCCTTACTATACCTTTGGAAAGCTCATTTCACGATCTAACACGAGTTCGATTGATTGTTTTTCTTTTAAGTTGTTCGTTAGTTATAGCCTCTCGCAATCATGGAGCAAAATAAAGAGAAAATACGGCATATTTTTACAGTACTACTACGATAAAGGCAAAAAGCCATCTCAAACCGCCAATAAAATTTGTACGGCTTATGGACCCGATACAGTTTTTCATTTCCATCACACAACGATGGTATCAACATTTTCGTTCTGGTGAAGAGGTGGTCCAAGATGCGCCACGCTCAAAGAAAGGCCTGTCGTCGAAAATTACGATAAAATCGCTGAATTGATCGAAAGAGACCTAGGAATAGTAGCAACCGTAGCATCGGCCAAGAGCTGGGCATTAGTCATCAAACCGTTACTAAACGATGCCGTTGCCACACGAATTGACGCAAAAAAACTTATCTTTTACCGTATCGCATACGAATCGCTTCTAAATCGCAACAAAATCGACCTGTTTTGAAGAGTATGGTGACTGAGTGATGAAAGAGTGGGTCACTTACGACAACGTAAAGGCGCAAACCAGTCGTGATCGAAAAGCAGTGAAGCGGCCAGACGGTAAATAGCCTGGTTTTGACGGCCAGGAAGAGGTGCTTCAGTGTGTTTGGGAACTCGTCATGAACAAAACGACGCATATTTGCTTGAATCGCATTATTGTAACCAATTTTATAAACAATTGAAAATTCAATGAAATACACTTAAGTTATTAAATTTCCAACAAAGTTTATGATTCTCTAATAAAGGCAATCGATGTTGAAAATGGTGGCTTATATTTCCTTGAACCGGTTAGTACATTTAGCCACTGTTCGAGCGAAACCAACATAACGGCTGCAGTTGCTTCTTCTATGGAATAGCAGCCACATTATTAGAAGGATGAAAACCAAAGTGTAATATTACGAAAAATTCAAGAATGGCCAATGTTTTATATCAGCATCGAAAATCTTCTTTTATCGTCAGACGAATACACAATGGCGCATAAAAGTGCATTAGAAGCAATTCTGGTAACGAACACATAAAGATTTACGGACTCGAGATGTACTAAAGGAGAAATCATTTTTGTTCGAGTAGATTCAAACACTGCCAGTACCTTGGTGACACTTCTGCTGCAGCCGACGAAATCAACGCT
>NW_024573280.1:0-43699 GCF_018153835.1 Drosophila eugracilis
ATATAGAAATATATATCTATATTAATATAATCGATTAAGAAGAATAATTATTATAAATAGATTTACAATGAATCGCCTAAACTTCAGCCATTTAATCTATATTGCGACAATGATTATTTTCAACAAATCATAAAGATATTGGAACTTTATACTTTATTTTTGGAGCTTGAGCTGGAATAGTAGGGACATCTTAAAGAATTCTGATTCGAGCTGAAACATCCTGGATCATTAATTGGTGATGATCAAATTTATAATGCAATTGTTACTGCACATGCTTTTATTAAATTTTTTCATAGTTATACCTAATATAATTGGTGGACTTCGAAATTGATTAGTACCTCTAATTCAAGGAGCTCCTGATATGACTTCGAAATTGAATAAAATGCGACAAAAGGCCACGGCGCGTGCAAACGAAGAGGAGTTTCGATGTGAACTAATTTATTCGACTTAAATTATCTTATGCTATGGACAGAAGTCACAACGAGAGAGGGAGAGAGAAGAGCGGTGGCCAAATTGGCCTGAGCGAAAAGCTTTATCGGGTCCCACTACCCTCTTTAAACTGAAAGACCGGACATTGAAGAAACACCGTCCCCTCTGAAGGGAAGACGTCCTTCAGGATTCTTAAGGTAGAAGCGCCAATCTATGGATGGCGCGCCGGTACGTTCCCGTTGTCTTCACGTCCGCCACTCGGACCTTGCGGTCAGCTCAGACGTGCACCGGCACCACGCGCCCGATCCTCCTCTGCTGGGGCGGCATGTTGTCTTCTCCTACGACGACGAGAGCTCCCACGTCGACGTTTGGGACCTCCTGGTTCCAGTTTGGCCGCCTCTGCAGGCTCGTCACGTACTCCCGGGACCATCGCTGCCAAAACCTGTGCTTGTGACACAAGACATTGCGGCATCGCGCAAGCAGGTTGGCCTGATCTGTTCCGGGAGCTACGACGTTGGTGGGGCCAACAGCGGGCTGCCGATCAGAAGATGCCCGGGGGTTAGGGCTTCCCTGTCGCTGGGGGACTCGAGTTTAGGACTGCCTCCACGCTGGCGATGAGTTCCGAACTCCTCTGCGGTCAAGAGATCATTGCCGACTGTCCGAAGGAACAGGTGCCTTGCAGACTTCATACTTGCCTCCAATAGACCGCCGAAGTGAGGTACTCTGGGCGGTATGAACGCAAACTAGCATTTTTTATTGATGCGAATGCCTTCAGACCGTCCTCCTGCTCCTCCAGACGGGCCCGGAACTCTTTCAGGTGGCGGTTTGCGCCAACGAAGTTGACTACACCTTTTCCGTTTGAAAAGGCAATAAAAAAGCATCAGTGGTGAGGTCAGACAGTAACTCAAAGTGGACCGCTTTTGGAAAACACACAAACAAGGCAATGTACGACTTGTACGGTGGCTTGTCACGAATACGATAGCTCCACAAAAATCAACGCCGCAGATATTAAAAGGGCGGAGAGCTGGAAGTCTGTCTGATGCAAGTTCCCCATTATATGCGTTAAGAGTTGCGGCTTGGACCGGAAGCAGCGCGTGCACGAACGAAGAGTTCGGCGACATACTTCTTGAGCATTGACTAGCCATAAATTTTCGCGCAGAAGATTTACAAAAGATCGAGGACCAGCGTTACAATTGGTAACGTGCAGGTATGACACGTAAGATTTAACGAATTGCGAGCCTTTCGATAGCAACAACGGAAATTTGCCTTCGTACGGAATATGAGCATTGGATAACCGATCACCAACTCGGAGTAACGTCGAGGAGCACCAATGTAAGCTAAGCTGAACAAAAAGGATTCAATTTCTGAATATTCGATGATACTGGTCTCTGTTTCCGAATTTTGCCTATGTTGTAACTGAATTCGTGAGATTGTATAATTTCGACAATCTTTTCGAACGCAAAATTCAGTAAAAAATTCTTGGGGACGTGCCACAGCTCCTGTAAAAGCATCTTTGCCTTTGTGACCAAAGGACACAATAGGCCCTATGGATCGAAAAGCCGCGCAGTCACCGAGAGTATGTTTCGTTTTGTCGCCCGAAGATCCAGGAAAGAGTCATCCAACCGAAATTGAAAGTAATCTTTGCCAGGTAACCAAACCACGACAACTGACTGCTTCCTATTCGCGACTTCGCTATTGCGTGTATTTTTATTTGTTGCTTGAGCATTAGTGTCACCTTTTATTTTGTAGTCTCGGAGCGACATCATCAGTCACAAAATTTACTTGTTAACCCCCCCACTTTTCGTTAACACGCTCAAGATAACTTTGCAAAAATAACTCTATCCGATACAGGCGCATGCAAAACATGCGAAGTGAATGGAGACTCTTGAGCGCGGGTTGAGGAGGAGGCGGCAACGAGAGATTTTTATTAGCAGAGTATGTGCAACAATATGTGGTGAGAAGATTTGCACACCCTGCACCTGTTCGACTTGCATTTTGTAACAGTGTGACCCTTGCGAAGGCAGTTTATACATAAGGACACTTTTTTCGCAAAATCGAACATCTACTGCACGTTTAGGGAAGCGAAAGAAGTGCAATTTCCAATTTGATGCTCTGCCGAGGTTCAAAACACACTTAGACAGGTTCGTCCCTGGAAACGACCAAAGGAAAACTTATATTTCCACTCTTATTCGAGAACGTGTTCCTAGGCAGAACATTTTTGGGCTTGGAAGCCTCTTCGGCTACCTTGTGCTGGTATCGCTTATCCAGAGCCGTCTCACATTCCCAGACAAGACCATGTCAGTAAGGTCGCTAACAACTCGTTCTTAGGCAAAACTGAGCGACGACATTGCATTTGCAGCCCTCGCGCGGTTCATCACGGTGTCCGACCGGATGAGCCATTTCAGAGCGACTATAAAAACTCCAGGACAATCAGCTCCGTCCGTCCACACCTGCAAAGTGCGAAAAGAACAAGTCCGCTCACTTTGGGAAAGAGCCGAGAGAGAATTTGAAGCGTGTCTAGACACAGCAGTACGACTGAAGGAGCGGAGGAGATCCTGGCGATTCTGCATCGAAAATATGAATATTGCTATTCGGTGTACGAAGAGCTATTCGTTCAGCTCAGCGATCTCATGGACCAAGCCACTTCGCAGCATTCGACAACGAGCAACACTAATCAGTCCCCTTACGTTCCTTCTGGGTGCCGGTTACCGTCATGCGATACTGAAGTATTCGGAGGAGATTATCTAAAATGGCCAGTATTTAGAGACCTTTTTACAGCAGCTTATGTCAACAATACTCGGCTGACACCGGTCGAAAAACTTTTTCATCTCAACGCTAAATTTCTTCTGTAAGTCCACCAAATCCAGCTGTACAGAGGGCCACCAACGGTTCAGAAAATCTGCCCGGTGTGCAGAATTATTTCACAACCGCTCCTAGAGCGATTCGAGCCATTATTGACATATGCCACTTGGGCACGAATTACAGGGCTCGCGCTCTAATAGACTCGGGTTCTGAGGCTACGTTTAATACGGAACGCCTTTTCAATCTAATTAAGCTGCCATTCCGCCTCATCCAGGCCCAAGTTTCGGGCTTAAATGAGACCGTTTACGCTCAGGCGACCAGGCTCTGCCATTTTTCCCTTCGGGCCCCTAATAAGCCAGGTCTTCAGCTAGAAACCGCAGCTTACGTTTTGGCTGAACTGGCCGGAAAGCTACCGTCTTCTCCAATCCCACGAGATTCGGTGAGTGATTTACCTGCTATCCCTCTGGCAGATCCCACATTTTTTGAGAGCTCCCAGTTCGATGTTCTGATCGGAGCCGAAATTTTACCATCCGTTTTGCTGAGCGGCACGCGAACAACAATTTTTGGCTCTCTCCTAGGTCAGGAAACTATTTTTGGCTGGGTGCTTAGCGGCCCAGTTTCTAGTACTTGGAGCCAAAATCAGGTAATCGGGTATCCGCTTTCATGACCCAGATAACCGAGTGACAGGGTCTTAGAAAAACTTCTCACTAAGTTTTGGGAGGTGGAAAACATACCCACTAAGAGGGTAAAGGAATCCTATACCTATTGTGACAGAAATTTTCTTCAAACCATCATTAGAGACGCCAGTGTGAGATACGTGGTAACTTTACCGTTTCGCGAGCCTGAAAATTTCGGATCCCAACTGGGGCACTCGCGATCCAGTGCCCCAGCTCAGTTTCTTAGAAAACAAAGCCGTTTAAAGAGAGACGTTCCATTAAAAGAGCAGTATGCAGTCAGTCATTTAAGAGTATTTTGATCTGGGTCACATGAAAGAAATTTCCTCGTCGTGCGATTCTCCAAACTATTATCTTCCACACCAAGCGGTGATCAAACCCGTGAGTATCACCACCAAACTTCGAGTGGTATTCATGCACTAGCCCGTCCAGTTGTTGGTCCAGTCCTACAATCTGATTTAACCATTCAAATCTTGAACTGGCGTTATTTCTAATACGTGTTTAGCTCAGATACTACCAAGATGTACCGTCAAATTTGGGTCGATCCATAGCATACGCCGTTCCAAATAATCTTATTCCGGAATAAAGAAGGAGAAGTAAGCGATTTCGAATTAAAAACCGTTACCTTTGGTGTCAACTGTGCACCATTTCTGGGAATCCGCGTACTCCAACAATTGACATATTCGTCACTTTATGTACGTAGAGGACGTTCTGGCGGGACCACCTCCTAAAAGAGGCTCGAGTGGCAATCAGCGAGCATCACCACGCTTTCAGCCGCGCCAGGTTCCCATTGAGGAAGTGGACAGCCAACCCGAAGAGCATACTCGAGCATCTACTCAACGAAGACTTTCGCGATCTTCAATCCGAAAGCTTTGCCAAAAGACTTGGTATTCGGTGGAATGCGACCTTAGACGAGTTCTATTTTGTTTCACCGCCAGTTTCGATAAAATCCACTTATTCGAAGAGAGAAGTTCTTTCTGAAATTGCGAAGCTTTTTGACCCAGCCGGATGGCTGTCCCCGTTTATTGTCCGCTCAAAACTCTTTATGCAAGAGATTTGGTTCAGGAGTTGGGCTAGGATGAAAAGATCCCCACAGACATGAATCAAAAATGGCAAGATTTTTTGCGCAGCTATTCCGAGCTTGAGCAGATCCGTATTCCATCGTGGGTTTGGTGATGCGTCGCAGAAGGTATATGGAGCCGTTATATACTTGAGGGTGGAAATTGGCCACAACATGATAACACGTCTGCTTACCGCCAAAACCCGGGTCGCCCCAGCTCGAGCTGTGTGGGGCATTGCTGTTGTCAGAGATGATTGCAGCTATCCTTCCGAATATGCCAATTTCCAATTCCGACATTTTCTGATGAACTGATTCCACCATCGTCCTCGCATGGTTGAGTAAGCCGGCGTGCCACTGTACTCCGTTTGTGGCCAACAGAGTAACCAAGATTACTCAGGTGACGAGTGCTGAGCATTGGGCGCATGTGCGATCTGGGCATAATTCCGGGGACCTGGCCAGTCGAAGAGTTTCGCTGCGGGATCTGGTTCAAAGCCGACTCTGGTGAGAAGGGTCGGACTGGTTACAACAGCCAAAAGACAAGTGGCCAAAACAGGTGCTTAGACCTCCAGTCACAGACTTAGAGCAGCATGCTGTGAAGGTCAATTTCGCAAAGGCCCCATCCGAAGATTTTCTGGAACGATTCTGCACGTTGAGCAAGGCTCTGCAGATCCTTGCGTACGTATTACGGTTCATTCGACGCTGCCGCAAGATGCCGAGGGACGCTGCTGATCGACCTACCAATTAAGGTGTCCGAGAAACTGAAAGAGTCCTTATTCGATATGCTCTGCGGGGAGAATGTACCCAAGAGCTCAAATTCCTAAGAGATAACTGTCCGATTCCAGTTTCCAGCAAGATAGCCAACCTCTTTCCATTTCTAGACCAACAAGGCCAGTTGAGGGCATGTGGTCCCATTACAGCCTCAACGGCCCTTCACTATGACGAGCGGAATCCTATTATACTGCCATACAACTTTCGGTTAGCACGTCTGCTCTTCCTTTTTTCACACCAGATTTCCCTGCATAGCGGCAACCAACTAGTGGTATTGGATTCCTAAACTCAAGAATCTGGTAAAGGCTGTGCTTGCCGCCTGTAAGGTGTGCACTATTTACAAGAAGAGAGTACAGACGCAATTAATGAGCGATCGTCCGACTGATAGCGTTTCCTTTGACAGGCATTGATTATGCAGGCCCTTTTGAGATAAAAATTATACTGCCAGAGCTTGCCTTATTACCAAGGGATATGTTCGTGGGTTTGTGTGTTTTTCCACGAAGGCTATACGTACGACCTGACAACGGAGTAGTTCCTCGCAGCATTTGCCCGATTCGTAGAGAGAAGGAGTTGTCCCCAGCGGGTTTATTCGGATAATGGTAAAACCTTTGTGGGGGCATCGACTCTATTTTCTCGGGGTCTTATGCAGACGATCAAAGAGTCTGTACCTGAATCCTATAGCCATCAGGGACTTTTGTGGCGATTCATTCCACCAGGAGCTCCACGTATGGGAGGATTGTGGGAGCATGCCTTAATTCCAGGCCGCTGTCTATTGGCATTGACGCCAGGCCACTTTCTGATTGGGGGACCGTTGCTTTCGACAGCTGAGCTCGAATTTAAGGGCGATTATAAATCGCTGGCAGCACCTAAAGGCCATGCATCAGTAGTTCAGTGCGCGATGGAAAGAGGAATACGTAAAGGAACTTCACAAGCGCAATAAGTGGCAGAATCCTTCCAGAGATATCCAAATCGATGATATGGTAGTCGTCAAAGCAGACAATATGCCATCAAACGAATGACGACTCGGCAGAGTTGTATCTGTTCTTCGATAGTAGAGTTCGCGTCGTAGAAGTCATTACTGCTGGAGGGACTATAACACGTCCCATCCACAAAATAGTACTTCTTCCACTGGAGGACAAGGCAACCTCCGCACTTCCACAACAATCTTTTCTAATTCTAGTACTTCGTCCTATGGAGGACAAAGCAACCTCCGCTTTTCCAAAATACTGTCTGTCTGTCTTTATGCTTCAAAATCCGTTCACAATTGATACCAAATTCGCTTATAACTTTTTGTTTTGTATTATTAAAGCATCAAAACCATGGCTCTACGTCCTCGCATCGCCCAAACTTTGGACGATAGACGTTCACGAGGGACTTGGTCCTACCGCTGCAGAGTCGGGGAATCCATCCTCTACGGAAGGGTACCCGGTTTCTCAGGCTCAGCACAAAGAAGCGGCTCCGCGCCGCTCTCATCAATAAATATTGTGCAAATTGCCTGGCTCATCAGCACTTCGGGGGGCTATGTCAAAGTGGATCGTGCAAAAAGTGCGCGGCACTCGACTATAGCGTTTGCTCTTGATTATTTTAATATTTATTGGCGATACTTAAAATAAATAAAAAATAATTTGTTAGTGCATGGGATATTTATTGGTGTTAAATTATGTATTAAATGCTCAAAATCTACCGATTTTACACGAATGCAAAAAAATTGAAAGATGGACCGAAAAGATTTAGAAAAAATGCAGAGATACACAGATTAACTTTCAACTTTTAACATCCTATACCTGTGCAGCCGATTCGACCCACTCAACAACTTCCCTCTTTTGCTCCATGTATGTTGTTGTTTTTGATCGGGCTTCTGGTGGCTTCTAATTGCTGCTTTGTTTCGACCGACGCGTAGGTTTATTAAACACTTTGTTTATTGTTTTTTAAATAACTCCCGAAAACAAACGCCTGCATTCACGTTGGTGTCACCATGAATATTTAATAAGAATTTTTATTAATTTAATTTTGCAGTGTTTTTATTTATGATTTTGAAATTGAACTTAATACGACAAAAGGTCACGGCGCGTGCAAACGAAAGGGAGTTTCGATCTAAACTCGACGAGAAGGCACGGCGCGTGCAAGCGAAAGGGAGTTTCAATGTGAACTCGACGAAAAGGCACGGCGCGTGCGAACGAAAGGGAGTTTCGATGTGAACTAATATATTCGACTTAACTTATCTTATGTTATGGACAGAAGACACAACGAGAGAGGGAGAGAGAAGAGCGGCGGCTGAATTCGCCTGAGCGAAAAGCTTTACACTGAAAGACCGGATAATGCTTTACCTTTCTGAAGTTTATTATATTTATTAGATGAAATTAATGAACCGTCTGTAACTTTAAAAAGAATTGGTCGTCGATGATATTGAAGTTATGAATATTCAGATTTTAATAATATTGAATTCGATTCATATATAATTCCAACTAATAAACTCCAGGCCGATTAAATCAAACTAATTGTTTTATTAATCGACCTGGTTTATTTTATGGACAATGTTCAAAAATTTAAGGAGATAATCATAGTTTTATACCAATTGTAATTGAAGGTGTACGTGTAAATTATTTTATTAAATGAATTTCTAAAAATATTTCTTCATTAGATGACTGAAAGCAAGTACTGGTCTCTTAAACCATTTTATAGTAAATTAGCACTTAATTCTAATGAACAAAAAAATTAGTTAAATTCATAAAGTTAAAAAACGTAAATTATAAAAGTATTCATACTTTGTAATTCCTCAAATAGCTCCAATTAGATGATTATTATTATTATTTATTGTTTTTCTATTAAATTTATATTATTTTGTTCCATTAAATATTATTCTTATATGCCATCTTCACTTAAATATATCAAATTAAAAAATATTAATTTAAATTCAATAAATTAAAAATAATAACAAATTTTTTCTCTATACTTGAACCTTCAGCTATTTATACCCGTTACTCGTAGAGTAAAAGGGTATACTAGATTCGTTGAAAAGTATGTAACAGATAGAAAGAAGCGTTTGCGACCCTATAAAGTATATATATTCTTGATCAGGATCAATAGCGAAGTCGATTGAGCCATGTCCGTCTGTCCGTCCGTCCGTCCGTCCGTATGAACGCTGAGATCTCAGGAACTATAGCAGATACAAAGTTGAGATTAAGCATGAAGATTCTTGAGGTCCCGGGACAGCGCAAGTTTATTACAGCATCCTGCCACGCCCCCTCTAACGACCACAAACCGCAAAAAACTAAAATTGCTGAAATATCAGGAACTATTGCAGTTAGAAAGTTTCAACTCAGAAAGTATAATCTTTAGATGCCAGCGCATCTTATAGTGGTACTACTATCCGGCCACAACCACCCATACGCCCACAAGGCTCAAAAGACCGTTTTCGGATTTTCTAGAAAAGCTGATATCTCGGTAACTATAAGAGATAGAAATTTCGGATTAAGCATGTAGGTTTTAATGATGCTCCCAATGCGAATTGTTTTTTTCCGATCAAGCCACGCCTACCCTAACGCCCACAAAACCCGAAAAACCAAAAATGCAAAAATCTTGAAAACTATAAGAGCTACACAATTTTGCTTGGGAACACGTATTTAAGAGATGCCTCTGCAACTTGCCACAAAGTTGTATCCGGCCACGCTCACTCTAACGCCCACAAGCCACAAGCAATTTATTGACTTGTACCTGTAAATTATTTTATTAAATGAATTTCTAATAATATTTCTTCATTAGATGACTGAAAGCAAGTACTGGTCTCTTAAACCATTTTATAGTAAATTAGCACTTAATTCTAATGAACAAAAAAATTAGTTAAATTCATAACGTTAAAAAACGTAAATTATAAAAGTATTCATACTTTGTAATTCCTCAAATAACTCCAATTAGATGATTATTATTATTATTTATTGTTTTTCTATTAACTTTATATTTTTTTGTTCCATTAAATATTATTCTCATATGCCATCTTCACTTAAATATATCAAATTAAAAAATATTAATTTAAATTCAATAAATTAAAAATAATAACAAATTTTTTCTCTATACTTGAACCTTCAGCTATTTATACCAGTTACTCGTAGAGTAAAAGGGTATACTAGATTCGTTGAAAAGTATGTAACAGATAGAAGGAAGCGTTTGCGACCCTATAAAGTATATATATTCTTGATCAAGAATAATAGCGAAGTCGATTGAGCCATGTTCGTCTGTCCGTCCGTCCGTCCGTCCGTCCGTCCGTCCCAACAGTATAAGGTATAGTAAAATGATTTCATCAATATGATATTTCATTATTTTTATTAGGTAATATTATTACTATTTTAACAGTTTATCAATGACATATCAAGGATTACATGCATGCTGTAACTTTTGGAATACGATGAGAAATCATTTTATTTATTTTATCAGAAGTTTTATTTTTTTTGTTTGTTTTTTTTTTTTCTGAAGTTTTCCATTAGGGGTTTTGGTTTTTTTTACCCCCGTTATGTTTTTTTTGTTGGGGTTTTTTTTTGTTTTATAGAAAGAAATTTTAAGGTGTTGTTTTATTTTTTTTGGGGTTTTTTGATAAATCTACAGCTATAAATATATTGGAAGCCTTTACATTGCGACTCAGTTTATGGTTATATTTTTTTTAGAGGTTTATGGAATTATATGTTAATTGGAAACTTTTTTTATATTTTTTATTACGTGATATTTAAATAACCCATTTTTAAATGATAATTTTTATTTGAAGAGTGTTTGATATTGACTTTTTTGATGTAGGATTTCTTACCTTTTTTTATATTTTAATTATGTAATTATTTTTATTTTTGGATGTAGAAATTGTTTTAATTTACCATACTCATATTTAATAATATTTATTATTATAATTTAAACATTACTTTAGTTTTTTTATTTAATTTTATTAATTGGTATACAGAATGAAAAAGAAAAAATTATAATTAAGTTTATTTAAATTAACAGAGTTAGGATTATAATTTTTTAAAGTAATTAATATTAATCACCCTATAAATATATATCAATATAGTTTATTGAAATTAGTTTTTTGACCTAATTTTAGGTAATTTTAGTTTTTCCTTAAATTGTAGTTTTTTATACTTAATGATATAATTGAGAAAATAACATTTTTTTTTTTTTTTTTTTTTTTTTTTTTTTTTTTTTTTTAATTTTTTTTATTTTTTTTTTTTTTTTTTTTTGTTATAATAATTTTTTTTAAAAAAAAAATTAATATTAAAAAAAAAATTAAATTTTTTTTAGAATTTTTATTAAAAAAAATTAAGGAAGTATGGTGATCAAGTAACAGCTGCAAACATCTTCAGTGTCATACTCTAAATATGAGCTATTTAAATATAAAAATATTAAAAAAATAAATAAAATTAAAATTCAAACAAGAGGAAACGCTGTAGTAGAGTGCCGCAACTATAAGATACCCATTACTGTTTTACACAATTTTTAAATATTCATTATGCTAGTGGAAATTCTCAACGCGCCACCTATTTTCAGAGAAAGCATGTTGAGTAATTGATAGTGAGTCACTGCCCATGTGAGGCCTTTTAACCTTAATTTCTTCATAAATAGTGAGATAATGATCCGATTTAAAAAATCTTTGGCAAATCGATAGATATTAACAGAAATAAGTTATACAAGGTCAAACGAAGGCATTCATAATAATATTATAGACGCCACAGTTTTTCACGGTTTGTGGGCGTTAGAGTGGGCATGTATGACAAGTTGCAGAGGCATCCCTTTAATACGTGTTCTTAAGCCTAACTTTCTAGCTCTTACAGGTCCCGAGATTTTTGCATTTTTGGTTTTCCGGGTTTTGGGGGCGTTCGGGTGGGCGTGGTTAGATGGGAAAAAATTAATATGCATTAAGGGCATCATGAAAACATACATGCTTAATCTGATCTTTTTATATCTTATATTTACCGAGATATCAGCTTTTCTAGAAAATGCGAAAATTTGATCATTTGAGCCTTGTGGGCGTTTGGGTCGTATGGGTGGGTGTGGCCGGATAATGGTACCACTATAAGATGCGCTGCCATATAAAGATTATACACACTGAATTTCAACTCTCTAGCTCTTATAGTTCCTGAGATTTCAGCGCTTTTAGATTTTCGCGATTTGTGGGCTTTTGAGGGAGCGTAGCAGGATGCTTTAATAAACTTGCGCTGCGTAGGGACGTCAATAATCTTCATGGTTAACCTCAACTTTGTATCTCTTATAGTTCCTCAGATCTCAACGTTCATACGGACAGACGGACATGGCTCAATCGTCTTCGTTATTCGTTCTGATCAAGAATATATATAATTTATAGGGTGGGAACGCTTCCTTCTACCTGTTATATTCCTTTCAAAGAATCTAAAATACCCTTTTACTCTGAGAGTAACGGGTATAATAATATCAACTAAATTTTTCAACTATTATTATGCAATAAAAATTAAATTTTAGAAGAATTAACTAAGTTTTGGTATAATTGTTGACCCCCAAAATACTCAGATTAACCTTGATCAAAAATTTTAACTACTAATTGTCCATAATTTAAAGGATAAAAAATTATTCCATAAGTTCTAATATAAGTTAAGAATAAAATATATATTTCTAATTAGAATACATTTGTAATCTATTATTATGCATTAATAAATTTTGAATAATTAACTAATTCTTATAATTAATAAAGCTATTATACCTCGAAGTATAATTCAACTTTTATCATTTAATATATTTAAACTTCCACAATGTAAATCACCAGTTATTGAATAATAAACGGATCGGAAAGAAGAACTAACTGTTAAACCTGTACAAAAAAGATCTCCTTTCGAATGTGGATTTGATCCTACATCTTCTTCTCGATTACGATTTTTATAGCAATTTTTTTAATTACAATTAGTTTTCTAATTTTTTATATATAAATTGATTTTATTTTACCGATAATTATTTTTAATTATTCTAATATTATAAGTTAAACTATTACTTTATTTGATCCTACATCTTCTTCTCGATTACGATTTTTATAGCAATTTTTTTAATTACAATTAGTTTTCTAATTTTTTATATAGAAATTGATTTTATTTTACCGATAATTATTTTTAATTATTCTAATATTATAAGTTAAACTATTACTTTATTTATTATATCCGTTACTCGTGGAGTAAAAGGGTATACTAGAATCGTTGAAAATTATTTAACAGGTATAAGGAAGCGTTTCCGAACCTATAAATTATATATATTCTTGATTAGGATCAATAGCGAGGTCGATTGAACTATGTCCGACTTAAAAAACTTAAAAAATCTTTTGCAAATCGATAGATATTAACAAAAGTAAGTTATACAAGGTCAAACGAAGACATTTGTGGGCTTTAGAGTGGGCGTGGCGGGATGAAAATTCGCGAAAAGTTGCACAGGTATCTCTAAAATACGTGTTCTTAAGCCTAACTTTCTAGCTCGTATAGCTCCGCAGATTTTTGCATTTTTGGTTTTCCGGGTTTTGTGGGCGTTAAGGTGGCCGTGGTTAGATGGGAAATTAATTAATTTTCTTAAGGGGCATCATAAGAACCTATATGCTTAATCTGAACTTTTTATTTCTTATACTTATCGAGACATCGACTTTTATAGAATCCACATTCGAAAGGAGATCTTTTTTGTACAGGTTTAACAGTTAGTTCTTCTTTCCGATCCGTTTATTATTCAATAACTTGTGATTTTATTGTGGAAGCTTAAATATATTAAATGATAAAAGTTGAATTAAACTTAGAGGTATAATAGGGGTATTAATTATAAGAATTAGTTATTTATTCTTATTCAACTAAATGTTTAAACTATTATTATGCATTAAAAATAAAATTTTAGAACAATTAACTAATTTTTGGTATAATTGTTGACCCCCAAAATACTCAGATCAACCTTGATCAAAACCTTTAACTACTATTTAATGATTATAAATGTGTCACAGAAATTAAATTCCCATATAGCCCTCCAAATGCAAACAAATAAAGTTAATAGTTAATAGTTAATAGTTAATAGTTAATGATAAATGGCCGATCTATTCTTCAACATACCGGCCCCCCTGAACGACGGTTCAGTTCAAAGGAAGCACAAGTTTGTAATGGGGCCTCTGATCCTGCCCAGGATGAAGTTGTACGACTCGTCCCAACACAAGATGGCTATCTCTAGCAGGAAGAGTATAAGACCCAGTAGCGTGGAGAAGGCCCACGCTGTTTCAATATACCAATGCAGACGCTCGTGCGGAGATTCATGGACCAGGAAAATACTGTGCAGGTTACACACCGTCTCGATTTTTGGCAGGATACAGGTGCTGATCATCAGGGCCAGCATGTGCACCGCCACCAGGAGGGTGGTGCAGATGGCGAAGGCTATCACCAATCCCGGTGGTACACTTGTGTCGGGATCCTGTTGCACTTCCACCATTGCCACCATGGCAAATCCTGAGAGCAGGGCTGATATCTTACAGGAAGCCTTGAGCTTGGCCCGACTCAGCTGAAGTTAGATACGTGGGCGAGTGGAGATCCTCGCCGGACTGCGACATGCTGCTGCTGGCGGTGATGTCCGCGCGGCTGAAAGCGGTAAGATTGATTCCCAGCTACTGCTGAAGCTGCTGCCGTTGAAGCCGCCAATGTTGGCGAGCCGACTCGCTGCGCAGTGAAGCGTTTCGTTTGCGGCGAATTTGAATTGAACTGGCTGGGATAGAGGTACCGCGACGACCCAAGAAAATTGCTCGCTCTGTGAGCGGGCAGCTGGGTGGTCTGGTGGGACTGGTGTGGCTGTTGGTGGATTTGACTGAGGTTCGGATTTTGGCGCATATGATCGCCGTAGTCGCCGGTTGCCGCTGTGGCTGTAGGCGCCGCCGTATAGGCATCCCCACTGGCCGCGGCAGTGGCATGCAGAGCGCTCGCCAAGGCCGAAGGTTGCTGCCGAATCCCCTTGCGGTTCGGCTGCGGATGCACCTGTTCCATCTCCATGAAAGAGCGAGCTAGGAAATCCAAATCTTCGTAAGCGTGGTGTACTTGTGCTTTCGTAAATGGTTCGCCACAATCATTATAGCTGCCTGTAATGACCCAACCAAAATTAGTATGTAGTGCTATGGGGTATTCAATACCAAACTCTCGGCGTTGTCCAGTATAGATGTTCCACAGTTGATCAGCGCCTAAAATAACGTCGATTTTTCCCGGTGATCCAAACGTCGGGTCAGCTAACGGTAAGTTTCGAATTTTGGTCCAGACAGAAGCGGGAATCAAAGAAGTCAGAGAACTCATAATTAGGCCAGTGACCTCCAATGAGGCAGTCGTAGTCCTTGAAAGCAAAGTGAAGCTAGCGCTACCTCGGCTAACTCCAGCCGGGTTAGCACCTAATCCAACAACTGAGATGCGAGCATGCGTGCGTGGAATTCCAATCCGTTAGATAAAAGATCCAGTATCGAGCAATATCCTACATGAGGTCTTGTTGCCACATGTGTCAATTACATTGGCTAGAATAGTTGGCATTAGGGCTTGATTGTTATGTTTGTGTGATGCTTAGCCTTGCACTGACGGCAAGTGTTCGAAGAATTACAATTCTTGACTTGATGAGATCGACTTAGGCAATTAAATCAAAGCTTAGTATCCCTGGCAAAGGTACGGCGATTTACGACATCCAGGGCTTTGAATACAGTACATGCGTATATATTGTGCTGTCCGTGACAATATATACAGTCGCGAGAAGACTGATTTGATCCACTTGCATGATAAGCGGCTTGGCGGCTTCTACTCTGGGCTGGTCTTGGGGGTTGTATTACGTGTATATTTTGACAAGACTCCAAAGTATCACAATGTGCAAAAAGAAAAGCGAATAGATCATGTATGGTGACGTCTTCCTTGGACGACACACTGCAGTTTGCCCAAGCTTGTTTGATTTCGGGTCCTAGTTTGGATAGCAAAATATAAATTAGCCACACATCGCGGCTGTAACTCTGCGGTATTCAAATTGTTAGCGGTTGGCAACGATGGAAAATTTTGAACAAATGCTCGAGCGATTAGCGTTTTCTTGTTATAACGATTTTCCAATTTTTCCCACGCATCTTGGTCATTAGTAACGGCAATATGTTTAATTAAGGAAAGTGCTTCCCCATCTAAATAAGATATCAGATAATGAAACTTTTGGCACTTGGAAAGCTTTTCGTTATTATTCACTGAGCTTAAGAACAAATCACTAAATTGGCTCCAATCTTCGTAATTGCCAGAAAATGTGGGAATTCGAATTTTCTCAAACCTTAAATCAGCTGCTCCCGATGAGGTATTCATTCGTTCCAGAAGTTGGTTTTGTCTCTTAAATAGACGTTCCACTGTACTTGATAGCAAAATGTTCGACTGGTCTTGTCCATGATCTTGACCACCCATCTCGTTTATGGCTTTAATAAAGATGGCATGCGCTCTGTAAAACTTGTCCTCGTACTCGGGTATATCCAATCCAGGGTCTTCATATCCCTCCTCCTGGTTATATACCACTAAATCATCGGAGAGGTCCATAAAGTGGTTGAAGGTGGCTACAAGACTATCCAGCTTTAGTTGCAATGTTTCCACATTATCACATTCCGGTGAAAACTCCAAAGCACTCTTAAGGGTACGAGTTATTTGCCTGCATGCATGACGTTGTTGAATTGCCCGATGCATTAAAGAGTTCATGACGAAAAAAAGCGGCTAGTTTGTCTTTTATTATTCACAAATAAACTCGAATTCAAACGCAGAGTATCCGGCTCGAAGGACCAAAAAGTTGTTATGTTGGCGAATTAAGTGGACTGTATTTCTTTTTTCTAGGATTCGAGTTTATTTTTTAATTATAAGCGGGTTTACAAAATGTTAAACGGGGCAGGTTGCGATCGGTTGCGAGCGAGTACAAAACTATATATATTAAGCGGGGCAGGTTGCAAGCGTTTGCGAGCGAGTACAAAACTGTATATTAAGCGGGGCAGATTGCAAGCGGTTGCGAGCGAGTCAAAAACTATATGATAACTGCCGAAAAAACGTGCAGAAAAGATAATGCAGAAAAAGGCGTGATACTGCAATACCAATGCAAATTTACTGCAATTTCGTCTATGCGTGTGAGCTTCAAGATTTGAGACGAAAAACAAAACAATGATGTGCATTTAACTAGCTACGATTAGAACAACCATACAATGACGGGCATTTAACTAGGTGCGATTTGACAATAATACAATAATGATAAATGGCCGATCTATTCTTTCAACATATATATAGAATAGGGAAAATTAATCAATTTAATATTCTTTCCCCAATAATTCTTATAATATAAACTAATCGAAAAAAATAACAAACAATTTCTAAAATTATATCCTTAGAATAAAATCCAGCTAAAAAAGGTGTTCCACATAAACATTAAAACAAGCTGAAGTTAAAGGCATGTGAATTCTTAACTCCGTATTAATGAATATCTTGAGAATTATTTATATTATGAATAATTGCTCTAGCACACAAAAATAATAATGCTTTAAATAATGAATGCGTTAATAAATGAAATGAAAGTTATAAAAACCTATTGATAAAATGCTTGAAAATCCGGGAGAGTTTTCCCGGAAAAATTACTTATAAAATTTAAAGTGAAAAGACTTGCGACTAGCGGCTGGGGAATTTCCAAGAAAGCGAAACAAAAAACGGAACGAAGTTGGTTCCAAAGTTTATTGCTGCCAGCTGCTTCGAGGCTCGATCGGTTAATGTTCTCCGGAGAGCAGCTTACCATTTCGCATAGCCACGAACAGAAAAGCTTATCAGTTAGATCACAACAACTCGGCTATGCTCAAGCTTGAGTGCAACTGATAAGCTTTCGTACATTGGTTTAAGGTGATTTGTTTACATTTTGGCTGCATATATTCAATTAATTCTTTCTTTTTATCTATCCTTAAAACTAACAATAAAACTTAATCTACTGCTCCAACATTCCGGCCCCGTTGAAGGCCTCCGGCGCTTTGACCTCCTCGTTTGGGGCGTTGCTTACTGGCAGCAATGCCAGCTTGTGGATGGCGCGCTTGATGACGCCTCCTGACGTCCGCTGTCAGCTTGGCGTTGCCGACTCCTCGCAGCAGCCGGTGTTTGGCGGCCTTGACTGCTGCCTCCTACAGTCCTCCGATGTGTGGTGACCTCGGCGGTATGAAATACCACTCGACGCCTCTCTGAGCCGCGTATCCTATGAACTGTTCCTGACTGCGGTAAAACGCTGCGCTCAGATCCTTGAGCACGTTGCTCGCTCCCACGAAGTTCGTGGCGTTGTCGCTGTACATCTTCTGCGGCAGCCCTCTCCTCCCGACGAACCTTTTAAAAACCGATAAGAAGCTGTCAGTGGATAAATCTACAACGAGCTCAAGGTGAACAGCCTTTGACGAAAAACACACGAAAACGGCAACATAAGTCTTGATAGGAGGCTTACCGCGGATCTTTAGTGACACATAAAATGGTCCGCAAAAATCTACCCCGCAAACCAAAACGGGGCGTGCTATCTTGACCTTATCGGCTGGCAAATTGGCCATTATCTGACCCATTAGCACTGGTTTGTATTTGAAACAGTGGACACAGCTACGGACAACTTTCGTGCACGCTTCTCGCGCATTGATTAACCATATCTGCTATCTCGAAAGTGATACCATCACCTTGGCACCAGCATGGTAATGAGTACGATGCAGGTCTCGAAGAAATAGCGAAACAAATTCTGAGATTGAGGACAGTAATATTGGAAATTTGGCATCATACTGAATTTGTGCATTTAACAACCTTCCCCCAACTCGGATTAATTGAAGTCTTACGCCTTCTAGTTCGCTAGTGTGTAAGAAAGGATTTAGACGTTGAAGATGTGGGCTTAAAGTTTCAGATTTCTCTAGCTTGACATATTCTAAACCAAAATCAGCTCTTTGATATACTTGGACTATTCTTAGAAACGATAACTTCAGTTCGTTAGCCGAAATAACAATATGGCGATTATTTTTTTCCCTTGAATAAACCGATTTACATATGCCATAATCCGCAGGAGTTTATTGAATGACGAACATCTTCCAACAAGCTCAATGAAGACATTCGGGTGATTTGTTGTGACGGAACATACTGCCACGCTTTTCTTTTTCTCGGACAACTGTAACTCCGGTGAAACTTCAGTCTGATGTGAACGATGCCACTCGTTAGGATGTCGGAAATTCTGGTCCATTTTCCCATAGCGTACATTTTAAACCCTCTATATCTGTTCCACGTGATACTAAATCGGCTGGATTATCTTCCGTGGGCACATGCCGCCAGACAACATTCTCTGAGTGCTCTTGAATTTCAGAAACTCTATTCGCAACAAATGTATCCAGTATAAAGTGACTTGGGAATCCGACCAGAAGTTGATGCTTTCAAACTCTAATTTGTTAAGCAAGGGAAATACTTGAGCCCATAATTTCGAAAGCAGATGCGCTGCACACAGCTCGAGCCTTGGAATCGATTTGGTTTTGAGGGGGACACTCTCGACTTGGCGGTCAGCAGTCTTGACAAACTATTTGTCTCAGCCACGGTACAAATATAAATGCAACAGCCATAGGCGTGGCTCGATGCATCAGCAAATCCGTGAATTTGAACACTGTCATAGGAAGACAAACAAATGTATCGAGGAATGGATATCCGGTCAATTTCTGGTAAATTCTGTTTGAATTCATTCCAACTGGTATGTAAATTCATGGGAACCAATCCCAATCCAGTTTTTGTCGCCACAGTTCGTGAAGCAAGATTTTAGCTCTCGTGATCAGCGGGCACAACAATCCCAAGGGATCAAACAAACGGGCTGTGACGGATAAAATGTTGCGTTTAGTTGGTGGACGGGACTGAAACGAATCCTCCAAACTATAATGAAAGTTATCACTCTGAGGGTTCTATATCATCCCAAGCGTTTTCACAGACTCGGAAGTGTTGAACATAAGCGATTTTTTGATCCCTGGTTAGTCATCAAACTTGGAAGATTTGTTGCCCATTTGGCCAGCTGGAAACCCCTGAACTCTAACACCTTGGTCACTTCTTTGCGAATGACTTCCAACTCTTCTAAACTGTTTGCTCCTGTGAGCATATCGTCTACATAGAAGTCACTTGAAATTACCTCTGATGCGACAGGATGTGACTCAGAGTAAATTTTTGCCAGTTCAAAGAGGCATCGAATGGCCAAAAATGGAGCAGAGACTGTTCCACAGTGTTGAGGCGATAGGTTTGGAGAGCTTGCGTCGACTTTTCCCTCCACATGATAAGTTGGAAATTTCTGTCTTCATTGGCAACGTTAACTTGCCTATACATCTTCGAGATATCAGCAGTCAAGGCATATTTGTGTAATCGAAATTTTGCCAAAATAGCGTAAAGCTCCCTTTGAATCGTTGCACCCACCATTAGAGTCTCATTTAATGAGATCGAGGTTTACATTTTACTTGAAGCGTCAAAAACAACTCTCAACTTTGCGGTGCTACTATCAGGTCTCAGGACACATTGATGTGGAATGTAATAGTGTTGTCCTGGAGGAGGTGTTGTAAGCAGCGACATATGCCCAAGGTTAAGATACTCTATCATAAACTCTTGATACATGTCACGTAACTCGCGATTATTTGCAAGCTTGCGCTTCAACGCAAGAAATCTGCGCCTTGCCGTTTCGAAGGATAAGCCTAAAACACTTGGATTTGTCTTAAATGGCAACTTTAACTCAAAACGACCTGACGAAAGCCGGTGTGCTGTTTTCTCAAAGTGCTGCTCGCAAGCAACTTGTTCAGCTGTATACACAGCCTTCGATCTCTCCGGGACGTGTTCCAATTCCCAAAAACGTTCTAGAAAAGAGTCGAGAGAACTTATATTTTCACTACCAGTGACGCTGCATACTTGAGCATTATTCGATACGCGTTGAGAGTACCTTCCCGAAACAATCCATCCTAATAAAGTTTTCTGGATTGAAGGATGTTCTGAACCCAATTTTATTTGGCCTACGATGAGAAGTTCGAAAAAGGATTCTGCTCCAATTAGTAAGTCTACTTTTGGAGGCTTGGGAAAACGAGGGTCTGCTAATTCAATATTTGCTGGAATTTTCCACTGTGCACAATTGACTTCGTTATCTGGTTGATATGAGGAAATGGAGCTTAATATCCAAAAATCAGTAGCGAAACTATGAGCATTGACGCGAGAATGAATCGACGCGTGGACTTTGTGCCGTACTACCGAGTCGTTCTTCCCTACAGTAGTGATGTTCAAATAGGATTCTTTCCTGCGTAACCGCAAACGCTGTGCTAAGTCCTCGGCCATAAAGTTTATTTGAGACCCTGAGTCTAACAGAGCTCGTGCTAATTGAAACTGTCCAAATCTATCCCGTACCTTAACAACAGCCGTAGCAAGAATAACTTGGTCACTAGTTGCAACATGACAAGAATGGGCTTGATTGGGATGATCAAATGCTACTGAAGGTGCTTGGGCTTGCGCTTGAGGAAGTGATCCCGAAGAAGTTGGTTGCTGCTCTACCCCGTATCTGTGAAGAAGTGTGTTATGAGGTTTGGAGCAAACGCGACACTTTACTGCTTTGCACTTCTTGACTGGATGACCTGGATTCAGACAATTAATACACAACCTATTGTGTTTCGTAAAATCGAACCGTTGGATCACTGATAAAGCCATGAAAGGTTGACAACTGCCTAAACTATGGTTTGTCGCTGAGCAATATCGACATTTTGATTCAGGTCTGCGATCTGTTTGTGTGCATGAGAAGGACGATTTGGAATATCCTCTATTGGAACCTTGGTTAGGATTCCCTTTACTTTTGGTTGACTCTTCAGCAGCTAACTGTTGATATCGCCGATTCAACAGAGTCGCACAATCAGACCATGTCGGCAACGTATTATAATCTAGCTGTTCCTCAAATCTGGATTTTGTTGTGTGATCTACTTTGGACATTGCTATGTGAATAAAAATTTCGTTGTTTATTTCCTTTTCACTACCCAAGGACTGTAACGATGCGTATAGGGCCGATATTTCATGTATAAGAGACCTCAAGCCTGATGCAGAGGGTTTTGATACTTGCGGGAGGTCAAACAGCTGAGAAATCGTGTCAAAAAAGATCAAACATTTATTATCGTACACGTTTTTTAGACTAGCCAATGCCTTCTCATAATTTAGATCCGAAATTTGAAAAGCTTTCACAGTACCTAATGCATCATCTGTTAGACATGTTAGCAAATGGTTAAATTTCTCTATGTTTGTTAGAGATGGGTCGTTGTGAACTAAACTCTCAAAAAGGCTTATAAAATTTTTGTAGTCGGAATGTTTTCCACTAAATTTCGGTAGATTCATTTTTGGTAACTGAGACGAATGACGATAACCACCTATATCACTTTGACTAAGAACCTGAGGCTCGCATTATCTCATTGCGGACCGTTATAACGCTTTTGTAATTATGCACATCTCCTCAACAGACGCTCTTAAATCATTCACTGGATTTAGCACATCGATATCTCCTTGAATATCCATCAATTTCTCGCAATATGTTTCGAGAAGTTGCATTCGGTATTCCATTTGAAACCTATCGAATGAAATGGTTTTTTCCTCGAATGACGTTCTCATACGTTGAATGTCACTCATTACCCTGCCGTGTTTTTGCATAGCCACTATTAGTTTAGCACTAGGCTTTGACGATGATTCCTTTTCTTTCTCAGACATTTTAGGTTAATATAAAAAAATAAAATACTCCAAGTAAAACCAGTCGGACACAAGGGTTGAATAAATTTATTTCCAAAATGCTCAAAATGCTTCCTTAATAAATTTCCAACAATATCTAAATTTTAAATTTTAAAAATTAAAAAATTTAATTTCTTCAAAAAAAAAATTTTTTAGGTTGGATAAGGGTTAAATTTGCACAGAAGCACCACCAAAATGCACAAAATACGTTTGTATGTGTGTTTGCCGTTTAACCAAAGCCAAAAAATGCACAAATGTTGAATTTCATTTGACAAATAAATTGTCCAAACTATTTAAGTGGATCCCATACGGGTTAAAGATGCCCACAAACACCGACAAAAAATAACCAACAAATGTATTAAACTTTTTCTCCAGGCCGAATCTTTGAATATTTACCGAATTAATATGCAGGCAAATATGTACATATAAACATAAAACTGTGAGCAGGGCTTAAATTCACTGCCGAGTTTTGTAGGAACTGTTGGCTATATACAGTTTGAAAACCACTGCCGCTGCAATTGGCGCTAAAAATTAACCGATGTGTTGTTTTACATATGTACATACATATGTACAGCATAGAAGCCACTGACACTTATATATAGCAGACAAATAACTGCTCTGCAAATGCACAAAAGGGAATCGAAATTGGCGGCGAAACGCTGGTATGTTTGTACATATGTATGTAGATATAGCTGTACACCGTATGTATATAAAGCACAGAGAATTTTCAAATTTTCGCAGAATTTAAAACACCATCAGTTTTGTCAAAGGCAGTTCACTTTTTTATTTTATTATTCGGAAGTTTGGGTATATTTGGGGTGTAATAATATTTCCAATATGAGTAAGTGCCAAGAATTAATACCATGTAAAATGGACGCATACACACATAAAGTGGAGTGCTCACAAATTTTAATTTTTGGCACTGAATACCTGGTTATTGTTAGGCATAATTTTCCAAGCACTTTCCTTCCGTATCCAACTGCTTTCGCCAACACTTCACTGCTTCGCCGAATTCCACCAGCTAGAATTTTCGCCAACAAATTTTAAAAAACTAAACAGATGCCTAGACGACGAGAGGTGCACTGTTTTTGTTTGTTTTTTCCGACGCGAAAATTAATAACAAAACTAGCCGTATTCCCTGTTCGGGCGCCATGAAAATCCGGGAGAGTTTTCCCGGAAAAATTACTTATAAAATTTAAGCAAAAAAAAGACTTGCGACTAGCGGCTGGGGAATTTCCAAGAAGCGAAACAAACGAAACGAAGTTGACTCCAAAGTTTATTGCTGCCAGCTGCTTCGAGGGTCGATCGGTTAATGTTCTCCCGAGAGCAGCATACCACTTCGCATGGGCACGAACAGAAAAGCTTATCAGTTAGATCACAACAACTCGGCTATGCTCAAGCTTGAGTGAAACTGATAAGCTTTTGTACATTTGTTTAAGGTGATTTGTTTACATTTTGGCTGCGTATTCAATTAATTATTTCTTTTCATCTATCCTTAAAACTAACAATAAAACTTAATCTACTGCTCCAACACCTGACTTGGCATCCCAGCCGATCCCGTCTACAACGCCAGCAACAACTTTCGGGCCCCCTATAGCACAATATCAGTCATATGACTGTTAGTTAGATTAATTAGGTTTAAGATTTGATACACTTATTGTTAGTCTCCAAAGGGAGAAAATTCAATAAAATAAATAGCAAAGTACAAAAAAAAATATATATATATATTTTATTTGTTAATTTTATGCCGCACGCACAAAATTTAAAGGGTTGCACAAGCTCAGCCAGAATACCGAAAACGCTGCGAAAAACAACAACAACAATGCTTGCACTTGTCCAATGAATGAAACGAGGTCGAAAGAACTGGCAGCGATATCAGTGCGAGAGTGTGTATGTGTGGTATTCCGCCGGTGGCTCTCTCATTTATATGTAACGACACTTAGCGGAAAATTATGCACTGGCCGATAAATAAAAGTCAACGGATATACTGCAAGCAACGATAAGAAAATTGACGATCTTTTTGCACATTTTTTTCAAACTACCTATTCACCTTTGTTAATAAACGCGCAGACTTACGCTTATGATATCCCCCGGTCTAACTTTGTCTCCCGACCCACCTTGTCGTAATGTGGGGTTATAAAGGATCTTCAAAATGTGAAGCCAGTCTTTTCGCCAGGTCCAGACGGGGTACCGGGCTGTGTGCTTAGGTACTGCTCTGCTACCCTGGCCAAACCCCTTTTAAAATTATTTAACCTTTCCCTGGAAACGTCCACGTTTCCCGCTATCTGGAAAGAGTCCCTTATCATTCCCCTTCACAAGAAGGGAAAAATATCGGATGCTGAAAATTACAGAGGTATATCTAAACTATCAGCAATTCCATTCCATGCCAGCATGGCTTTATGAAACAACGGTCTACCACTACCAATCTTCTGGAACTAACATCCTTCGTGATCACTGGTTTCCAAAATAAACTTCACACGGATGTCATTTACACTGACTTCAGTAAAGCATTTGACTCCGTGAATCACGGCCTTCTTTTAGAAAAACTCGATCTTATCGGTTTTCCTACTGATCTCCTGGGTTGGATTAGCAGTTACCTCACAGGTAGAACGCAACGAGTTATTTTTAAAAATTCAGTGTCTGCTTTAGTCTATGCTTCCTCCGGGGTCCTTCAGGGGAGCCACCTTGGTCCGTTACTTTTTACCTTATTCATTAACGACCTTCCCTTGGTTGTTAATGACACCCTAGTACTTATGTATGCAGATGATGTCAAACTCTGTCTGCAATATACCGATGCCTCCTACCAGGGAAACTGCAATCTGACCTTAATAATTTTCAAAACTGGTGCTCTGTAAACTTATTAAATCTTAATGGCTCTAAGTGCAAAGCAATGACCTTCTGTCGCTTAAGACCTAAAGATGCCACTTATACTTTGCATGGTGTAGCTCTGGAAAAAATTAACGCAGTTGAAGATCTTGGCATCCTACTCGATGCAAAACTTAAGTTTTCCGACCATATTTCCTCTATGGTTAATAAAGCTAGAGGAGTTCTTGGTTTCATTAAAAGGTGGTCGAAAGAATTTAATTTCTTTAGCTCGTCCGATTCTGGAATATGGTTCATGTATCTGGGACCCCCAGTATGGGGTTGACCAGTTATTGAATCCATCCAAATGAATTTTTCAATATTTGCTCTCCGCGGTCTCAACTGGGATGCAAATTCCCTCTTATAAAAGTAGACTCTTACTAATCAATTTGCCATCCCTCGCTAATCGTAGGACGATGCTTGGGGTCGTCTTTATCCATAATCTTCTTAAGGGTGAAATTGATAGCCAGGCCCTTCTAGGCTACTTGAATATATACCCCTTAGGATTACAAGAAACAATATTCCTCTATCCTTAGAGCATTGTAGTTGGAACTTTGCCCAACATGAACCATTTCGGGTACTTTGTTCAAACTATAAAGATCTTTTTAAAATTACTTCTAACTCTTCTCCTAACACTTTGAAAGTTTCGATACTAATCCATTTAGCACAAAACTAAATTTCCTCGTATCTTTCCCAATCCACTCGGATCTATCCCCGTGTTCCGAGCCGTACGTCAGACGGCAGCGCCCCTCGGTCGGTTGGGCGGGAGGTGGGTTGCACGTCAAGCAAAGGGAGTCGCGCGAAAGAAAAATTATAAGCGGGATGCAAAGTCCCAAGAAAATAGCGTTGAGGCTTGGAAAATGGCGGACACGTGGCAAATTTAGGACAGAAAATGCGCGCGAAAATGTCCCGCAATTTTCTTGGCAACAAGTTAAAGAAAAAAAGAAACGAAAACGAAATAAATCAATTTTGTCTGGCTTGAAATTGAACTGTAAATTGGTGCTCACTACGATATGTTTGGCAATTAAAACACAATTTGGGTCCACGACGAAAGTAAATTTAACGACCAAAGCGATTCACTTTTTTATTTTAATATTTATTGGCAGGTTCATGTAATAATAAAAAATTTTTTTTATTGGTGTTAAATTATGTGTTAAATGCTCACTATCTACCGATTTTACACGAATGCAAAAAGTTGAAAGATGGGCCGAAAAAATTTAGAAAAAATGCCACAGATTAACTTTCAACTTTCCGCTCAGCCACTTCTCTCTTGGGCTCCATGTATGGTGTTGTTTTTGATCGGGCTTCTTGGGGGCTCCTGGCTGCTGCTTAATTTCGACCGACGCGGAGGTTCATTAAACACTTTGTTTATTGTTTTTTAAATAACTCCCTAAAAAACGGCTGCAATCACGTCGGGGTCACCATGAATATTTAATAAGAGGTTTTATTAATCAACGAGAATTTGCGAAATGCAGGGTTTTTAATTTAATTTCGAAAGTAGCGATGTTATTTATGCAAAAAGGCACGATGTGTGGTGGCGAGAGGGAGTTTCAATGTTAACTAATTTATTCGACTTAAATTATCTTATGCTATGAACATAAGACTCAACGAGAGAGGAAGAGAGGAGAGCGGCGGCCGAATTCTTTATTTAAGAATTGGTTTGCTTTTATTGGGCCCGCTCCCCTCTTTACACTGAAAGACCGGACAGTGACCGAACACACATAAAGATATAACGTTTTAGCATATCCACCCTTTTGTCTCCAGAGTCAGTACACTTATTCAAACCGATCTCGTAGAGCTTGAATATTAGTAAGATTCTTTCTGTGTAGAAATCTAATATGAGTTCTTTTAAAGTTAAAAATACAGGTTTATTGGTTTATATTATAATTTTCATTTACATCTCCTCTGCTGCTTAATCGCTTTCACCATAATGGTTTTTTACTCAATTGAACAAAAATAAGAATGAGTAGAATTCTAGAGATGACAGCGCAGGCAAAATATTAAAAAGATGAAGAAATCAAATCAAACAAAACGCTATAGTCGAATGCCGCAACTATAAGATACCCGTTACTGTTTTACACAATTTTAAAATGTTAATTTTGCTAGTGGAACTTCACAATGCGCCACCTATTGTCGGAGAAAGCATGTTGAGTAACTTATAGTAATTCACTGCCCATATGAGACCTTATAACTGAAATTTCTTCATAACTAGCGAAAGAATGTTCCAATTTAGAAAATCTTTGGTAAATCGATAGATATTAACAAAAATAAGTTATAAAAGGTCAAACGAACGGCATTCATAAAAATATTATAGACGCCACAGTTTTCCGGCTTGTGTGCGTTAGAGTGGGCGTGGTAGGATGAAAACTAGGGAAAGTTGCAGAGGCATCCCTAAAATACGTATTCTTAAGTACAACTTTCTAGCTCTTATAGTTCCTGAGATTTTTGCATTTTTGGGTTTTCGGATCGTGTGGGCATTAGAGTGGGCGTGGCTTGATCGGAAAAAAACAATTGAGCCTTGGTGGCGTATTGGTGGGTGTGTCCGGATAATAATAATAATCATAATAATAATAATAATTGTACCACTTTAAGATACGCTGGCATCCAAAGATTATAATTACTTAATTTACTACTTTCTAGGTCTAATAGTTCCTGCGATTTCCGCGATTTTAGTTTTTCACGATTTGAGGGCGTGGCGGGATGCTGTGCTCAACAGTCTTCATGGTTAATCTCAACTTTGTAACTCTTACAGTTTCTGAGATCTATGATTATATGAAGCCTAATTCTAACATTCTTTCACTTATACATACATATGTACATAGTCCCCGAGTTCTGCCTGCCACAAAACGTAAAAAATCTAAATAATATTTCTGGAACTGGAAAATTAAGAATAATCACGCATAATCATAATCCTAAAATAGAAGAAATTCCAGATGAAATGAAGAAATTGCCAGGTCTACTGATGCCACACCATTAGCAATTCCAGCTGATAAAGGAGGGTAAACTGTTCACCCTGTACTAGCTCCATTTTCAACCATTCTTCTTACTAATAGTAAAGAAAGAGCAGGCGGTGGTAATCAAAATCCTATATTATTTATTCGTGGAAATGCTTTATAATCATTGTCGCAATATACATTAAATGGCTGAAGTTTAGGCGACAGATTGTAAATCTACTTATAAGAAATATTCTTCTTAATCAATTATCTTAATATATATAATATATATATATATATATAGGCTTTATAGTCAATAATGACATCAAACTGCAATTTTGAACGAGTAAAATTTACTAAGGTTTAAAGGCATATCCTATATTTACAGCTTTGAAGGCTATTAGTTTAATTAACTTAATGCCTTATAAATAAAAAAAATAAAGAAATTAAAAATAATCCAAAGATAAATAAAAAGTTATTGTTAAATATAAATTCGTATTTATACTATTTATTTTTATTTCTATAGTTCAATTATGTTCAAAATAATTTAATACAAAAGCTGAATTTGTTATTCGTAAATAAAAAATAGTGTAATTAAAGTTGCCATTATTATTACTAATAATAAAAAATATTGATTACATCTAGTTAATTGATGAATTACTAGCCATTTTGCTAGAAATCCTAAAAAAATTATAAATAATGAAAATTTTAAAATACAATTCTAACAATTAATAAATTTTTAATATTTAAATAAGAAATTAATATTAATGGGGCAATTTTTTGTCAAGTTAGGAATCTTAAAGCATTTATTCAAGTTAATCCTTCCATTATATTAGGAAATCAAAAATGAAAAGGAGCGGCTCCACTTTTTATACCCGTTAATCATAGAGTAAGAGGGTGAACTAGATTCGTTGAAAAGTATGTAACAGATAGAAGAAAGCATTTCCGTTCCTTTAAAGTATATTTATTCTTTGAGATTAACCATGAAGATTCTTGAGCTCCCTACGCAGCGTAAGTTTATTACAACATCCTGCCACGCCCAGAAATCGAAAAACTAAAATCGCTGAAATCTCAGGAACTATTAGAGCTAGAAAGTTAAAGTTCAGTATGTATAATCTTTATATGCCAGCTCATCTTATATGTTTTTTGATATAACAATAAATACATTTATTTAACGTCAACCAGCCAAATTAATGGCTATAAAACGTTGAGAACAACAATGAACAAATAACATAAATACATAGCAGGAAGGAATTAACAAATTTTTATAACTAGATAACTAGAGATCAATGCTAAATACTAATACTATTAATACTAATGCTATATTACTGCTTTAGGACTCGATAAATTTGGCGACCAGAGATGGGCTGGATGCTATTGAATTGTATTAGCCAGCGAAAAAGCTAAGTGGTTGGTTTGTGCTGTGAGACGATCGTTGTACCGACTCGATTGCCTGTTTAACTATTCCCTAATAGAGGAAATGTGGAGGTCATCTTCTATGGCTTTGTTTCTAACGTACCAAGGGGCATTTGCAATCATGCGCAACGCCCGGTTTTGAACCCTTTGAACTTTCATGACGTTAGAGTCCGAAGCCAAGCCCCATAGTTGGGTGTAGTACATCATCGAGGACACCACAATTGATTTATACAGCAGCACTTTGTTAGCTAAGCTGAGCTAGCTTTTTGGCTAAAGCAACCAGTAGAGTTTCCTAAGCCTGGAACGACAAGTAGCTGCTATTTTCAAAGTATGCTACCTCCATGTGAGTCGCTTATCAAAAATAAGGCCCAAGTACTGCGTCTGTGAGGATTGCGAGATGATGTCGTCGTAAAGTTTAACCTCCGGAAGGGACTGCACTCTCAAAGCGAAACAGCAGTGTTGTGACTTCCTTCCATTAATCGCTATGTTCAACCTGTTAGTCCACTTGCCGTATGAGAAATTCCTGGGTGATTCTTGATGCCTCGTTTACGCCAAGAGCAGTTGGCTATGAACGCTGTGTCATCGGCGTAGGAGGCCAGAAGTGTGTTTGGTTCATTCGGGCAAGGCAGGTCTGAAGTGACAGAGCATACAACACGGGACCCAGGGCACTCCCTTGTGGAAATCCAGCACGAGATCTTATGCTTGACCTCACTCCTCTTTCTTCAACCATAAAACGTCGACCAAGTAGATATGATTTAAGTAAGAGGAATTGGGCAGTCGGGAGAAGAGATTTCAGCTTATACAGCAGGCCATCATGCCACACGCGATCAAAGGCTTCCTTACCGTCGAGGAAGATAGCAGAGCTGTATTGCTTGTTTTCAAAGGCAATAAGAATATGGTTCACAACTCGATGGACTTTCTCAGGTTGCTTCCTAAAACCAAACTGCTGGTCGGGAATTGCGTCCTGAATGGTTTTTACTCCCATAATTCTACTAAGGAATATTCCCTGGAATATTTTAGAGAATGTGGGTAGTAGGCTTATCGGCCTGTATGATCCGACAAGGTTCTCCGGTTTTCCTGGCTTTGGAATCATCGTTATCACAGCACACTTCCATTGGGAGGGGAAGTGGTGGATACGTAATATCGAGTTGAAAATGAGAACAAGGAACAGAACTCCCTTTTTAGGCAGAGCCTTAGCAACCCTGCTTTCAATGCCATCAAATCCTGGCGCTTTACGGGAGTGTAGCTTTTGAATGTGAAGGCAAACCTCTTTTGGACTTATGTGCTTTATGGGGAGTGCATCCGGAGAAGGGGAGTTGAGAAAGGCCAGTGTATCAGCAACATCCTCCGGGCTCGCCAGGTTAAATGGCTCAAAGCGTTGCTCGTCAGCAAAAACTAATGAGATCTCTGAGTCAGATTTGCACCATGTACCGTCCGTTTTCTTGATGGGGATCTTTCTGAGAGGCTGTCGTTTTAATTTGCTTCTAGATTTCCAGAGGTTAAAGCCGTAAGGTTTGGTGGGGTCCGGGCATTTCCTCAAAGAACTCCCACTTGGTTTTACGCAGGAGTTTTTTAAGCTCGTCTTCAGCACGCCGATATGCTTTTTTGTCGACTGGTTCTTGGGACCTCATATATCTATCGCTCATATATATATCGCAGTTTGATTCCGCAGCGATATTGATGTTCCGAGCAAATGTTTCAACAGCATCGTTGATATCTTCAGGGGAGTTCAGCACCATATTGAGATTAACAAGTCTGTTAATTACAGCTTGAAACCGCGGGACATTTTTATTTTGAGGAAGAATTTGAGGTCGCCGACTAATTTTTAACGCAGCGACTCTTAATGAGATAATTAATGGAATGTGATCAGAGCTCAGTTCAAAAAATTCTGCAATAGAAAGCCAATTCGAACGAATCCCTCTGTAGACTGCAAAGTTAATTGCTGTTGGCGAATTCTGGCTGTATGGATAATGTGTGATTGCCAGTTGCAAGGACCTGGAAATTTGATCCTTGAGCAAGTTTCGCGAGCGCTCTTCCGCGGGGGGTTGATCTTCGAGACCCCCACAGTCGATGGTGGGCATTCCAATCACCAGCAATTATTAAATTTGTTCCCAGATCGTCAGATAGTTTTCCAAAGTCGTCGGCAGAGCATTGAAAGTTAGGTGGACAATAAATAGGCGCAATAGATATTTCGCCAAAGAATGTTTTGACTTTAACCGAGACACATTGAATATTCGGACTTTGTAAACTATAGGACTGGTAACATTGAAGACAGGATTTTATTAATATGGCAGAGCCATCGCGATTTCGATCGGAGGATGGTTTGCTTGATGAATATCGTAACCATGCAAGTTGTAGAACGACCTTAAACAAAAGTCTGTTTCACTAACTAGCATAATATCAATATTATGACTTTGTACAAAGAGCTCTAACTCTAGGACTTTGTTAGCAAGATCGTCGGCATTCCCCACACCAATGTTAAGGCCGATTTGACTTATGGTTGCGCTGCATGAACCGGGAAAGATCCAGGGAAGACCTCAGTTGCTCCTAAAGGGTGCTGTGGTAGCAATATAGAAACAAGACCCATCATTGACACCATCATTTGGAACATCTTGTCAAACTGGGCTACGAGGACAGCAAGAACATTTGCTCTTGACGTTGCCATTGAAGATCGTTGACCGATTGCTGCGTGCCGCTGTTGTTGCGGTAGAGATTGCTGAGAGTGTACTTGCTGTTGCTGTTGTTGGGGCACCTCCCGCTCCTGTCGAGGTTGTGCATTTTGAAGACGAATCTGAATTTGTTTCCTGCTATTGCTGCCCAGCGGAGGAAAGTGGTGTTGGCCCCGAGTGGGTGGGGGATGACTAGTTTGTCCTGGGACAGCGTTAGCGTAGGAGCTAGGAACCACAGGGTTTGTCCGAGAAATTGAGGTAGGTAGCTGTTGGAGAATGGTGGTATACTTTGATGTACCAATTTTCCGCCGGCCTGCAATCTGATGATAAACAATACCACCTTTTTAGCAAGCTGTATGGTTGCCGACGGAGTTCACACATTTGACCGGGTGAACACCCTTTAAGCAGGCTTCCAAGCCGTGCTGTAAGCCACAGCTGACGCAGTTGTAGAGTTTTTGGCAATGATTTTTGGTATGCCCGAATGCTTGACACCGGTGACATTGTACGACGTCATCCTTTTTATAAGGGAGCTCAACTTGAACCCGTTGCCGACTAAGAGTCTTGACCTCGTGTATTTCTTTATTGTTTGCCGCCGGTTCGAGCTCGACAAAAACCTAGTTGACAAACTGTGTTTTGTCAAATCGGCTTCTAGGCCTGTTGACAAACCGAACCGTGTGACCAGCTGAGGTAAGACTTTCCTTAATGTTGTCATCCGGTAGAGAATGATAAATGATGACAACACGATAGGATCTCTCTTCTATTAGCTGCCACGAATGGAACGTCACTTCATTGGCAGTCAATGATTTAGTAATAGCTCTGTACGCATCAGAGTCTACTGCTAAGATGAATACAGAGTTATTGGAATGGCATTTTAAGGAATACTTACTTGTCAACTATCTTGTCTATTGATCTAATGAGACCACAATAGGGGGTGGCTTATGGGAGACTGGTTGTTCCTGGCATCCAGAAACACTGCTGGGATTCTTGCTGTTGCTGTTGTTAGTTGAAGAGTTATTGGTTGTAGTTTTTCCAATAATGTTTAAGTTTCTAGCAGTCGGCTTTAGTCCGGTAGAAGTACTGGGAGTTTCGATGGGTCAGGTCGGTTGATGAGCACCTGCCACCTCAATGTCAGTATCAATGTCCGATAGTTCAGAGAAACGGTTAGCAGGAATAACAGTTTTAGGGCTATTGGAGTTTCTTTGAACTTTGCTGACTGAATTCGGTGATTTAGATTCAAGACGACGTATGTTGTTTGTCGATCTTGGGGTCCACCAGTCCTCATCGTCGACGGCTGATAATTCTGGTTCCTGTTCGTTGAAAGATAGTGATAACGGCTTGGCGCTTGAAGAGGTAGCAGCATATACTCGGCTAAAATTATTTAAAGCCTTTTTCATAGTTTGCTGATGGCGTGCGACAGTCTTTCTTATATTTAGCTCATCATCGGAGTCTGAAAGGCGAGACATTGTAAGATTTTAGGCCGCTTTAAATGGTCGCTTATCCCACTGCGACAAGCAGTGATCGTAGCCTAGTGGGCGGGCGCAAGCCCCTCAGCCCCCGGCAGGTACTTGGCTCAGACCCACCGAAAGGTGAATTAAACTTTATTTTTATTTTTTAATTTTATATCGAGCGTGATTTCGTCTTCGTCTTCTTATTGTTTCACTTGTTCTGACTAACTGTTCATCTTGTTTTCGCGACGAGCAGAACTAACGGATCGTGAGAGCACTGACCGCGACTTTTTGAAACAATTCACCAGAGAATTAATTTTGCCACAAATGTGGACTTGTTCATTGACTCTTCACAAAGAATTCGTAGAAATTCACAAAGGAATTACGCTTTGCCACAAACGTGGACTTGACCATAGACTCTACACAATGAAATTCGCAGCAATGCAAAAACGCGTCTGCACTCCACGAACGCATGATCGAGACTGCATCTTATAGTGGTGCTATTATCCGGCCACACCTACCCATACGCCCAACAAGCGCAAAAGACGGTTTTCGCATTTTCAAGAAAACCTGATATCTCGATAACTATAAGTGATAGAAAGATCGGATTAAGCATCTAGGTTTAAATGATGCACCTTATACGAATTGATTTTTTCCGATCAAGCCACGCCCACTCTAACGCTTACAAAACCCGAAAAACCAAAAATGAGAACATGCGGTGAACTATAAGAGCTAGAAAGGTGTGCTTAAGAATACGTATTTAAAAGATGCCACTGCAGCCTGCCCCTAGTTTTCATCTGGCCACGCCTACTATAACGCCCACAAACCGCGGAAAACTGTGGCGTCCATAATATTAAAGTGTATGTTTTCGTTTTACCTTGTATAACATATTTTTGTCAATATCTATCGATTTACCAAAGATTTTTCAAATTGGAACAATTTTTCGCTATTTATGAAGAAATTTAAGTTAAAAGGACTCACATGGGCTGGGACGTCACTATCAGTTACTCAATATTCTTTCTCCGACAAGAGGTGGCGCTTGGGGAATTTTAACTAGCAAAATATATATTTGAAAATTGTGTAAAACGGTATCGGGTATCTTATAGTCGCGGCACTCAACTATAGCGTTTCTTCTTGTTTTTTTTTCGCGACTCCCGTTGCCTAACGTGCAACCCACCTCCCGCCCAACCGACCGAGGGGCGCTGCCGTCTTTCGTACGGCTCGGAACGCAGGGATAGTACCGAGTGGAAAATTAAATGAATAAATAAATTAAATATGTGCTAAGTCGTTTAGAAAGACAAGACAAAGACGTTAGTATGAGAAGTATTGGATGTAATGTGGTAGAGGGTATTTTAACTAGAACATAATACCCTAAATGGTTCATGAAGGGCAAAGTTCGAGCTGCAATGTCCCAAGGATAAGGGAATAAAGTTTCTAGTGGGCCTAGAGGGCACATTGATGTTTAAGCGACCTATTAGGGCTTGGCTATCAAAGTCCCCACTAATAAGATTGTTAATAAAAACAACGCCAAGTATTGTCCTACGGTTAGCAAGGGTCGTTAAGTTTATTAGTAATAGTCTGCTTTTATAGGAGGGAAGATGTAAGTTTGCATCCCAATTTTGGCCACGAAGAGCAAATAAGAGAAAACTTTTTTGGATTGATTCTAAAAGGTCTTGGTGGACCGCGTACTGGGGGTTCCAGACGCAAGATCCATTTTCTAAGATCGGACGAACGAGAGAGACAAATAAAGTAAAGTAAAGTAAAGAACACCTTTTTATAAAACCTAACACACCTCCGGCTTTGTTTGGCATCCAATAGGACACCTAAGTCGTCTACTAGCTTAATTCTATCTAGGGTTACACCACAAAGTGTATAAGTGGATATTAACGGCTTAGAGCGACTGAAGGTCATTACTTTCCACTTAGAGCCGTTAAGATTTAGTAAGTTTGCAGAGCACCAAAATTGAAAGTTGTTAAGGTCAGATTGTAGTTTTCTCTGGTAGTACGCATCTTTATATTGAATACAAAGTTTCACATCATCTGCGTACATTAAAATAAAAGAATTTGTTAAAGCGATTGGAAGGTCATTTATGAATAATGTGAAAAATAGCGGACGTAAATGGCTTCCCTGAGGGACACCGGATGAAGCATAAATCGGACCAGACAAGACATCTTTAAATAAAACACGTTGCGTTCTACCAGTCAGATAACTTTCAACCCACCTAAGAAGATCGCATGGGAATCCGATTAAGTCAAGTTTATGAACTAAAAGTGAGTGATTTACAGAGTCAAATGCTTTACTAAAGTCAGTGTAGATGACATCTTTCTGAAGACTTTTTCGGAACCCAGTGATGACACAAAAGGTAAATTCAAGTAAGTTTGTAGTTGTAGACGGTCGAGTCATAATACCATGTTGATATGGAGATATTACTGATCTACACTGGTGTTGCAAATGGGGCACAATAATTTTCTCAAAGAGTTTTGAAATTGCTGATAATTTAGAAATACCTCTATTATTACCAGCATCCGGAGTTTTCCCTTTATTGTGTATAGGAATGATTAAAGACTCCTTCAAAATAGGGGGAAACGTAGTCGTTTCAAGCGAGAGGTTAAACAGTTTGAGAAGAGGATTGCAAATGGAAGACACGCAGTACCTAAGCAAACAGCCGGGAACGCCGTCGGGGCCTGGAGAGTAGGTCGGCTTAATTTTATGAAGATCCTTAAGAATACCACTCTTAGATAGAAAAGGTCGCGTGACGAGGTTCGACTGCGGAACACCGTAGACATAAGGCTGCGTAGCGGTTATCGAAGGTGAATATGTGGTTTGAAAAAACTTGGCGAACATATCGGCTATTGCCTGATGAGTTCTCGCCGTTCAGTTTTTAAACGTTAGTGCTGAAGGAAACGTTTTAGGTCTACGCTTAGTCTTTACGAAATTATAAAACTTTTTCGGATCCTGTGTAAATTGGGTCATACAACGAGCTAAATAATTTTTATAACACTGAGCGTTAAGCAAGGTAAAATTTGACCGAGCAATTAAGTATTGAGATAAACTAAGCGGAGTTCTAGTTTTTAAGTATTTGTTCTGAAGCCTGAACTTTATATCTTTTAAGGTGCTTAAGCCCTTGGTATACCAAGGAGGGTTATCTGTCCTGGACGGGTACCTCATCGGAACACATATATCAAAAATTAGGTTTAATGCATGGTAGAATATGTTTAAAGCTGAGGTCATATCATTGCATGCGTAGAGACCGGACCAGTTAAAATCAGAGATAAGAATATTAAGTTTAAGAAAGTCTGACATGCTAAAACATCGAACCTTTTTGACAGCCCTAGTAGGCTCAGTCGTTTGGAGTGGTCCAGCATTGATCGCCAGCTCCAGAGTGGGATGATAAAGATCTTTAGGGCTTGTAAGTGGTGGAACCCTAGATTATATATACGGAGTCCGAATCTGAGATAAAGCATAGATCGAGTAACCGACCCAAAGAGTTTTTAACATGGATAATTTGTTCCAGAGTCATGTCTAACATACCTGCAATAAAATCAAGATGAGAGGAAGGTGTTTAAGCTAAACTTATTTTCATTTTTTGACCAGTTAATTTGTGGTATGTTAAAATCTCCCAGAACCACTAACTGATCCAAATCTGATAATAACGTAAAAACGGTGTGTGTGGCCGCTGGGTGCAACTCATACGTGGATGGGTCGGATTTCGGAGGGATGTAAGAACACGTAATAAATAAAAAACTACCAAGAAGCGAAAGTTTAACACAAATGAATTCGATATCGCCAAATTGAAGATTAATCTCCTCGGAAACGAGTTTAGAGTCGACAGAAATTAACACTCCACCCCCGAATCCGAGTGATCGATCAAGCCTGTATATTACACCTACTCGGAAAAATTTCAGAGCTAAGAATTTCCGAAACCAGCAATGTTTCGGTAAAAGCAATTATTTGGGACGCAAAAGAAAAGCTCTCAGAAAACAAAGTAGGAAGCTTAGTACGCAACCCCCTTGTGTACTGATAGGAAAAAATGAGAGACGATGTTGGTTTTTTGCGAGGGGTTGCTCTTGGGTGGGGGTGGCTTTTGTTTGGGGTTGTTTTACCGCTACAGGTCGATTAATTTTCTTTTTTTTATGTCCCGGTCGATGTTCTTGGACGAAAATGTGTTCCGGCCAGAACTTGGTTGAGCACATTTTGTCAAATTCCACCGAGGGGACGCGTGTCTTAAATGATGATACTTTTCTATTATAATGATATTTAAATTTAGTTATGTCATCCACCTTAATGTCGGCTTTCGTTCTGGCTTGTATGTATGCCAATACGTCGCCTCAGACGTATCCTCGGAAAGCCGGGAAAGGAATATAGGTTTCTCAGGTGGGATTACCTTTAGGGGCTTCGGTGTAGCAGGTTCTAATCCTGCACCGCCAGTGCAAGCCGGTGGTCCGGGCACGAAATTCTCCTGTAGTGTATCGGGTGGGTTGATGTTAATGGAAATTGGCTCTGTAGGAGCCAGGAGCCTTGAAGCAGATAAACTATCTAACGATTTCTTACCATCATGTCCAGAAATGTCGGATGCTCAGGACGCTGCGCCTGCTCCTTCCGGGCCTTCTCTGACTCGACATAGTCCACAATGGCTTGTAGCTCCGCTCGCCAACGGGCCATCCCCTCCTCGTGGGCGGCGTACACGGAATTGGAGCTCCAGGGGTCGTCGTCATCGCTGCTGCTGGGGTTCTGACCGCCCCGTGGGGGCATGACCACCTCAGTCACGTCCCCAAACGTCACCCGACGAGAAGCGGATGGGACCAGGCTTGGCACCACCGCGGCCACCCAGGCGTGTACGGCCGCTTTTGCCCAGGTCTGGGGCAGCCTTTTCCTCGCCGAGGGGGGTACGCCCCCAGGGTCGGGCTGTTCCCTCGCCCCGTATCAGCGCCGCGCGTAGGTCGTCGTCCTTCTTTGCCGTCTTGATGTGTACATTTCTTCGTGCTAGCTTCTCCGTTGCTTGCGCCTTGATGCGGGTATCCTTGGTTTCTGTATCTCTGCTGTTCCTGTTGCTCTGCTACTGGTTTTTAGCGTCAATCGATCGCTAAACTTGCTCCGCCATCTGAATGTCTTCGTTGTCGTCCAGTCGTCTGGGTACCAGATTCTGGGTTTCTGGCTCGTTGACTGCTTCCTTCAAATCTCTAAGGGATGCCGTTCTGCGTTGCCTGCTCTGCGTATGTTGCAAGCGCACTATGGTGGGAGAAACGAACTTAATTACTTTGTACGGGCCTTCGTACTTGGGTGCTAGCTTAGCGACAAAGTTATCCGCCGCCCTGGACAAATGATGCTGGTTTACGAAGACCAGCGATCCTATGATCGGTCTCCACGCACGTCGCCTGAGATCGTAATGCTTCCGCTGCTCCATCGAAGCACTCTGAGTGTTCTCCTGTACTACCTTGAAAATGTCCCGTAGCAATTCCGCTTTCGCTTCGAGTGAACGTGGCGCTTGGCTTGGTCCCGGAGTCACTTCATCATACAAGGCCCCTGGGAGTCGTGGCTCTCTGCCTTGGACGATGAACGCTGGACTGAATCCGGTTGAGTCTGAGATGCTGCTATTAATTGCCAGATTCAGTTCGGGCAGAAGTTCGTCCCAAGTCGTCTGCTTGTCCTCGATATACGGGCGACCATCGTTTTAATGGTGCGATTGGCCCTTTCTGTCGGGTTCTGCTGCGGAGTATAAGGTGCTGTATGTTGGATCTCCATTCCCGCCTGCTTGCAGAAAGCTTTGAATGAACGACTCGTAAATGTTCAGACAGACAAATGTTTGGGGAATACCAAAGTGATTCAAAATCCTCTCCCGAAAGGATTTTTCGAGATGAGTTGAAGTAGCTTTTCTCAAGGGGACCAACTCAACACATTTCGAAAAGATGTCTAAGAATACGAGCAGCATCGTATTCCCACTCTTGAATCGCAGAAGGGGCCCAATAAAATCGGCGCAGACAGTATCGAACGGCTCGTTAATCTATCTGGTGAACATTTTACCCGCCGGTTTGGTTTCGCTGACTTTGAACCGTTGGCAAGTGTCACACTTGCGGACATACATGGCAATATCGCGGAAAAGTCCCGGCCAGTAATATCTCTGGGCGATCCAGGTGGTGGTCTTCCTGATCCCGAGATGTCCTGCCGTGGGCTGGTCATGGCATTCCGACAGTACTCGGTGTTGGTGTTCCTTGGCCACACACAGTTTCCAGGGCACGGAGTCTTCGTCGTCGGGTCGGGATCCGATATGCCGATATAGCTGTTGGTTCTCGTACGCGTAGTCCGGGTAATCTTTAGGCCTGTCCTGAACAAGTTTCAGCATCCGCTTGTACCATGTGCATCCCGGCTTATCCTCATGGATCATCTGAAAAACTTCCAAAGGCTGTCGAGAAACTGGTACAAACTGGTACTGCTGCAGTTCCAACGCCCAGCGCGCTATGCGGCCGGTGGGGTTATCAATCGAGTTGAGCCACTTCACCTCGAATCGATAACCTTCCAAGTAGCACCCATATGGCCCATATGATAGCCAGACACTCCTTTTCTGTGGCGGAGTAGTTCTCCTCTGCGGGGATGAGGCGTCTGCTGGCGAATGCGATGACTCGTTCTTCTCCCTGGATATTCTGCGTTAAAACTGCTCCTAGGCCGATGTCACTGGCGTCTGTTTGCAACACGAACTTCCCGTTGAAGTCGGGGCAGGTGAGAACCGGCGCCTCCGTGAGTTTTCTTTTGAGTTCCTCGAACGCATCTTGCTGCTCCTGCTCCCATTGCCGTTTCTTTCCTTTCTTGATTAGCAAAGACGTGGACTGCACTACGCTGGCAAAGTTGGGTACAAATCTGCTGTTCCATGACGCGATCCCAAGACATATCCTCAACTCCTTGCATATGGTAGGCGGACACAGATGCCGTACTGCCGAAATCTTGTCGGGATCCGTGTGAATTCCCTCCTCACTGATGATGTGTCCGAAGTTCACCAGCCTGCGGGATGATAAGCCCATCATGCGGGATGATAAGCCCAGCAAACAGAGGTACTTTCCTAAGAATCCCGCGATGCAGAGGATTATTGATGAGCAGATCGACGAATTGCTACACAACGACTGTATAGAGCCTTCACGGAGCCCCCACAGCGCCCCTATTGTACTCGTGGGCAAGAAATCTGGAGAGATGCGACTATGTGTAGATTTTCGACAACTAAATGCCCATTCTATTCCAGATGCATACCCGCTGCCAACGATAACGCACATCTTGGAGCGTCTGCGCCATGCCAGGTACATATCGACGCTCGATTTGAAGAGCGGATATTGGCAAATTCCTGTAGCCGAGTCCAGCCGCGAGTGCACAGAATTTATAGTCCCCGGGAGGGGCTTGTACCACTGGAAAGTGATGCCGTTTGGCCTCCACTCAGCACCAGCCACATTCCAGCGGGCGCTCGACAGCGTCATAGGCCCGAACATGGAGCCCAACGCGTTTTCGTATTTGGATGATATCATCATCATCGGCCGCACTTTGAAGGAGCATGTGCAGCATCTACAAGAAGTATTCCGACGGCTACGAAAGGCAAACCTTCGTCTCAACGCGAAGAAATGCAGTTTCTTTAAGCGCAGGCTGGTGAACTTCGGACACATCATCAGTGAGGTGGGAATTCACACGGATCCCGACAAGATTTCGGCAGTACGGCATCTGAGTCCGCCCACCACATGCAAGGAGTTGAGGATATGTCTTGGGATCGCGTCATGGAACAGCAGATTTGTACCCAACTTTGCCAGCGTAGTGCAGTCCACGTCTTTGCTAATCAAGAAAGGAAAGAAACGGCAATGGGAGCAGGAGCAGCAAGATGCGTTCGAGGAACTCAAAAGAAAACTCACGGAGGCGCCGGTTCTCACCTGCCCCGACTTCAACGGGAAGTTCGTGTTGCAAACAGACGCCAGTGACATCGGCCTAGGAGCAGTTTTAACGCAGAATATCCAGGGAGAAGAACGAGTCATCGCATTCGCCAGCAGACGCCTCATCCCCGCAGAGGAGAACTACTCCGCCACAGAAAAGGAGTGTCTGGCTATCATATGGGCCATCAGGAAACTCCTGTGCTACTTGGAAGGTTATCGATTCGAGGTGAAGTGGCTCAACTCGATTGATAACCCCACCGGCCGCATAGCGCGCTGGGCGTTGGAACTGCAGCAGTACCAGTTTGTACCAGTTTCTCGACAGCCTTTGGAAGTTTTTCAGATGATCCATGAGGATAAGCCGGGATGCACATGGTACAAGCGGATGCTGAAACTTGTTCAGGACAGGCCTAAAGATTACCCGGACAACGCGTACGAGAACCAACAGCTATATCGGCAAGTGTGTGGCCAAGGAACACCAACACCGAGTACTGTCGGAATGCCATGACCAGCCCACGGCAGGACATCTCGGGATCAGGAAGACCACCACCTGGATCGCCCAGAGATATTACTGGCCGGGACTTTTCCGCGATATTGCCATGTATGTCCGCAAGTGTGACACTTGCCAACGGTTCAAAGTCAGCGAAACCAAACCGGCGGGTAAAATGTTCACCAGATAGATTAACGAGCCGTTCGATACTGTCTGCGCCGATTTTATTGGGCCCCTTCTGCGATTCAAGAGTGGGAATACGGATGCTGCTCGTATTCTTAGACATCTTTTCGAAATGTGTTGAGTTGGTCCCCCTTGAGAAAAGCTACTTCAACTCATCTCGAAAAATCCTTTCGGGAGAGGATTTTGAATCACTTTGGTATTCCCCAAACATTTGTCTGTCTGAACATTTACGAGTCGTTCATTCAAAGCTTTCTGCAAGCAGGCGGGAATGGAGATCCAACATACAGCACCTTATACTCCGCAGCAGAACCCGACAGAAAGGGCCAATCGCACCATTAAAACGATGGTCGCCCGTATATCGAGGACAAGCAGACGACTTGGGACGAACTTCTGCCCGAACAATTAATAGCAGCATCTCAGACTCAAACGGATTCAGTCCAGCGTTCATCGTCCAAGGCAGAGAGCCACGACTCCCAGGGGCCTTGTATGATGAAGTGACTCCGGGACCAAGCCAAGCGCCACGTTCACTCGAAGCGAAAGCGGAATTGCTACGGGACATTTTCAAGGTAGTACAGGAGAACACTCAGAGTGCTTCGATGGAGCAGCGGAAGCATTACGATTCAGGCGACGTGGAGACCGATCATAGGATCGCTGGTCTTCGTAAACCAGCATCATTTGTCCAGGGCGGCGGATAACTTTGTCGCTAAGCTAGCACCCAAGTACGAAGGCCCGTACAAAGTAATTAAGTTCGTTTCTCCCACCATAGTGCGCTTGCAACATACGCAGAGCAGGCAACGCAGAACGGCATCCCTTAGAGATTTGAAGGAAGCAGTCAACGAGCCAGAAACCCAGAATCTGGTACCCAGACGACTGGACGACAACGAAGACATTCAGATGGCGGAGCAAGTTTAGCGATCGATTGACGCTAAAAACCAGTAGCAGAGCAACAGGAACAGCAGAGATACAGAAACCAAGGATACCCGCATCAAGGCGCAAGCAACGGAGAAGCTAGCACGAAGAAATGTACACATCAAGACGGCAAAGAAGGACGACGACCTTCGCGCGGCGCTGATACGGGGCGAGGGCACAGCCCGACCCTGGGGGCGTACCCCCCTCGGCGAAGAAAAGGCTGCCCCAGACCTGGGCAAAAGCGGCCGTACACGCCTGGGTGGCCGCGGTGGTGCCAAGCCTGGTCCCATTCGCTCTCGTCGGGTGACGTTTGGGGACGTGACTGAGGTGGTCATGCCCCCACGGGGCGGTCAGAACCCCAGCAGCAGTGATGACGACGACCCCTGGAGCTCCAATTCCGTGTACGCCGCCCACGAGGA
>NW_024573281.1:0-22936 GCF_018153835.1 Drosophila eugracilis
TTATACCCGTTACTCGTAGAGTAAAAGGGTATATAGATTCGTTGAAAAGTATGTAACAGATAGAAGGAAGCTTTTGCGACCCTATAAAGTATATATATTCTTGATCCAGGATCAATAACGAAGTCGATTGAGCCATGTCCGTCTCCGTCCGTCCGTCCGTCCGTCCGTCCGTCCGTCCGTCCGTCCGTCCCCGTCCCGTCCGTCCGTCCGTCCGTCCGTCCGTATGAACGCTGAGATCTCAGGAACTATAGCAGATACAAATCTGAGATTAGGCGTGAAGATTCTTGAGGTCCGGGACAGCTGCAAGTTTTATTACAGCATCCTGCCACGCCCACTCTAACGCCCACAAATCGAAAAAACTAAAATTGCTGAAATCTCAGGAACTTTGTAGATGGAAAGTTGAAATTCAGAAAGTATACTCTTTAGATGACAGCGCATCTTATAGGTGCTACTACTATCCGGCCACACCCACCCATACGCCCATAAGGCTCAAAAGACGGTTTTCGGATTTTCTAGAAAAGCTGATATCTCGGTAACTATAAGAGATAGAAAGTTCGGATCAAGCATGTATGTTTCTATGATGCTCCCAATGCGAATTGTTTTTTCCGATCACGCCACGCCTACTCTAACGCCCACAAAACCCGAAAACCAAAAATGCAAAAATCTCGAAAACTATAAAAGCTACACAATTTTGCTTAGGAACTCGTATTTAAGAGATGCGTCTGCAACTTGCCACGAAGTTGCATCCGGCCACGCCCACTCTAACGCCCACAAACCGCGGAAAACTGTGGAGTCTATAATATTATTATGAATGCCTTTGTTTGACCTTTGTGTAACTTTTTTCTGTTAATATCTATCGAGTTACAAAAGATTTTTCAAATCGGAACATTATTTCGCTATTTATGAAGAAATTAAGGTTATAAGGCTCCACATGGGCAGTGACGTCACTATAAGCATACTCAACATACTTCCTCTGACAATAGGTGGCGCCTTGTGAATTTCCACTAGCAAAATTAATATTTTAAAATTGTGTAAAACAGTAACGGGTATCTTATAGTCGCGGCACTCGACTATAGCGTTTCCTCTTGTTTTTTAATAAATCTCTTCAAGAATGATGTACGAGGTGTGTTCAAAAAGTAAGGTGACTCTTCAAATTTCGCGAATTTCAAATTTTTCGATTATCGATTTTTTTGTTTTGTTATATTGGTACACTCTTCCCTAACATCTGTACCAAGTTTCAATGGAACATCCTCTTTTGTTTGGTTGTGAGAGGCGTAAAGTTACAAGTTGTTTTGCGAGCTCGGCGATTTTTTGCTATCGAAAAATATGGATCAAAGGATTTGGATTTTTTGGCCAAAAACAACACCACAATAATGCCTCAGCCACCATATTCACCGGATTTGGCCCCATGTGACTTTTTCTTGTTCCCAAAACTGAAGATAATCGAAAAATTTGAAAAATTTGAAATTTGAAAAGTCACCTTACTTTTTGAACACACCTCGTATAACTTCTAAAAGGTTTCGATAATCGAAAAATTTGAAATTCGCGAAATTTGAAGAGTCACCTTACTTTTTGAACACACCTCGTATGTTATTGATTAGATCTTTAGACATTCATTTATTAAATCTTTTATTTAAACTTTCATGTTTCTTCTTTAAATTCTTTGAATAGCCTTTAAAATCCAGGGCTTAAGCTCCGCCACATTAGCATAGACTCCTGGATATTTGGGATGAGCGCAGTCCATTCCAAAGGATACGATGCCAACAAGTTCACCATTAGAGACAAGAGGACCGCCAGAATCCCCAGAGCAGGAATCTTTTCCGGGAGCGGCGGCACAGATCATTTCCTTGGTGATAAATCCGCTGTACGATCTCTGACACTTATTGCGATCAACAATATCGACTGAGACACCGTGTAAGGCTTTGGACATTGGCCGTTGATAACCAATAGATCCCCATCCAGAAACCGATGCAGAAGATCCAGTTGCAGGGGAACTTTCGGCCAAAGGAATGGACCCGACGGCAGTGCCCAAACTGAGTTTAGACTGAAGACGAATCACGGCTATATCGTTGGCCAAACTCTTGTCAAAACTCTCGTGCCCCAGGATCTTTGATACCTTCACCACCTGTCCACCGTATCGGGTGTACGTTGAGCCCACTCTCACGGAAAAGGCACCGGCAGAGACGCCTTTAACACAATGAGCAGCCGTTATGATGATATCTGAACTGTAGATGACGGCACCGCACCAATGCTTGCCGTACTTTTGCAAGGATGCCTGCCAAGGCACTGATCGAATTGATATCGAGCTACCTCCCACAATTCGTTCCGGAAGAGAATGACAGGAAGTCAGAGACACGCTGAAGATAAGAAGAATCCACTGAACACACATTTTAACTGGAGCTATGATAAAGAATGTTTTTTTCGCAGGTGAGCAGCTTTTTTTATAGTTAAAACTTGGTTGTAAATGGAATTCTATTTATGCTTGCTTTGTAATTCAAAAATGTTAATGGATTTTTTTAACCAACAAAGGAAAACTAATTACTGGAAGGCTAAGGCAAGATAATTCGTATCTAAACAAAATATAACATAAATCGTTGGAAAACCTTAAAATAAAAAGCAATTAAACTTTTAAGAAAGTAACTGTAAATTTCTTATTTTTAGAATATTTACAGAACTACGTTAAAGATTGGAAATATTTTGTTAAATTACCTTTTACTTCTATATAAACTGTTGCACTATAACCAATAAGTAAACTTTTGTTAATAAAAAAAATTCCCGTTCTTACTGATTTTAGTTTCTCAATGTAAAGGAAGAATCTCCGTTCTTTAAAAGGTTTATTTGGGCTTACCAATAATACTACATTATAATTTGCTTAGCTGCCTCGATACTTAGCTGCATCGTCAAGAAAGCTGCCTGATATTTTCATTTTTCTGCATCATGGTCACTTTAGTATAAAAATAATTACGTTTGGTGCACCCAACTTAGCAGCCTTCTGCACTTAAGCGCCTCATATCGGCAGAATTTTTTATGGCTTTCTATGAAAATCATGTAAGTTAGCTAATAATAATAATAATAATTTCTAGGCAGTATGGCAAAAAAAATAACAGACTATTTTAGATGTACTTTATTTGAGCTATACGTAAACTTTTTTTTGTTCAAAAATTAAAATTAAGATAGCTGCATTTTTAAGATAGCTGCCTCGAAGTTGTGTGCAAAGTACTCGAGGCAGCTAAGCAAATTATACTTTACCACAAATATTAAATTATATTATACAAATATTATTAATTTGATTTCCAAAATATAACTGTAAAAACGTTATTCCCATCACATTTCATTTTCTAAAATTAGCTGGATATTATTAACCTTTAATCCCTTAGATTATTGACTTACGATCCATAGAAGTAAAACATTTTGGAGCACTCTGAATGCTAACATCCCTATCCCAAGAAGTGGAAGGTTAAAGATGATTATAATATGGTTTTCATCATCAGAAATTTTCTGTAAAAGAAAGCGATTTGCTAAGCCTAGCCATTGGGTGAACAATGTAACAAAATGGTAAAATAATTTGCTGGAAATTAGTGACTCTGTCAACGATCTGTAAAATTCTGTCCCGATTTGAAATTGTTGGTTTATAAACAAGTATGTGCCATATTTTATGGGCGTTATAATGGGCTTGGCCGGTCGAAAAACCAAACCTACGCTGTCAGGCACTTGTACTAGGCTCCAGTTATCCTTGTTTATGACCTAAACTTTTGAAAGCCTTTAAAAACAGTTTTTAAAATATTAAGTTAATAAAGCTTTTTGGATTTGTTTTATACAAATGCTCTGGTGAATATTTATTTGTTATATATATATTTGTACATTTTTCAAATAGAATTAATGGCATTTAAAATCCATTTTTTGAAGAAAGGCACACTGATGTAAGAAGAAGTGGCAGTGCAAGTACCGTAGACTATAGAGACAACACCGACTAGTTGTTGGTCCACAACCAATGGACCACCAGAATCGCCAAAGCAAGCGGATTTGTTAAAACTTCCGGCGCAAATATAATCATCATAAAGTCCTATGCACTTATGAATAGGGACGACTATGCCTTGAAGATCTCTAGGATGTGTCTGCTGAGTATGGCTAATAGCTAAAGTTGCTCCCCAGCCAGTGGAAAATGCAAAAGTTCCAATAGGAGGGTTCATGTCGGCCAAAGGGATTGGCCAAACTTTCTTGGAAAACTGAAGTGGTTTACTCAGTCGTATGATGCCGATGTCGCTTCGTTTCGTTATAAAATTGAATTCTTCGTGAGATTTAAAGGCGGCCACTTCGATTAGATCTCCTCCAAAGTCAATAAATGTGGATCCTGCGCGAATAAAAAAATCTTTGGGCTCAAGTCGTCCTCCGCCTATTTTAAAAAGACAGTGGGCAGCCGTAACGATAATATCTTTGCTATAAATGGAACCACCACAAATTCGTTGCTTTTGTATGAGTAACAACACCTGCCAAGGTGCCTGTTCGATTCTAATAGAGTTTCCACCGGAAATGCGTTCTTTCGGCTGGAATACTCGTTCTGCAGACAGGAAGTTGATTGCCTGTAGAAGGAAGAAGCACTTGATGAACATCTTGATCAGCTTGGACAAATTCTTTAACCACAATGAGTTCTCCACGGTGAGAAGAAGGGTTTTATAGACCACAAATGTCAATTTTTCTTTTTATCTGTTAATTTCTACAAGAATATTTATCAAAGATAAGAAAATAGAAAAAGTCAAAATCTATTAAGAAAGGAACTCGCTAATCATATAATTTTCAATAAACCCTGAAAGTTATGTTTTCACGAGCGTTAAAATTGAGTTTTTCTAGTCAACAACAATGTATTATATTGCTTTTTTACTTTGTATTTCTTTAAAGCTTAAAGAGTTGTGTAAAAAGATCCATCATTATTTTTTTACCCGCGGCTTTTTTGACATTTTCAATTTTCTTATCTTTAAGAAAGTCAAAAATACTTGCATTTTCATTGTTTTTTTTAGATAATATCACAAATACGAATGCCATGCGAGCCTATAAAACAGTTGCTCTAGCCATAGAGAACTCATTGTGATCCAAGGACTTGACCAAGCTGGTCAAGATGTTCTTCAAGTGCTTCCTGCTTGGCATTCAACTTTCTGTCTGCAGGAGTGGGGTACTACTCCGAAGAACACATTTTCGGTGGGAATTCTATTAGAATCGAAGACGCTCCTTGACAAGTGTCTATAGAAGTAAGGAAACGAAATTATTGTTAAGAATCCATTTACAGCAAGGATGTCATCATTAAAGATTACCACCAAAAGATTATCACCAAAGATTATCATATTCGCGCAGGATCCACATTGGTCCTCTCCGGAGGAATTCTATTCGGGGTGGCAGCCATTAAAACCCATGAGGGTTTAATTTTGCAAGGAATCTGAGTGACATTGCCGTCATGCGATTGAGTAAGCCACTTCAGTTTTCCGATAAAATTCAGGCTATACCTTTGGCCGTGACATCTCCTGCTATTGGAACTATTTCATTCCCATCTGGCTGGGGAGAAATGTTGGATTATAAGGATATGAAAAAGAAGTATGGTAAAAGTAAAAGGAGTACTACTTCCTATTCAGCGGCTATATTTTTGTAGTCAATCATTAGATGTCATTTTTACAGGCTACAATGGACACAGCGGTGGTTATGGCGATTCTGGTGGTCCATTGGCTGTTAACAAACAACTTGGGGGTGTCGTCTTAGGCCAGAATGAAAATTGCACCAGTATTTCTATTTACACCAGTGTTCCTTACTTCGACAAATGGATTTTATATGCTATTAATACTGTTTAAGAAATGTACAAAAAATTAATATTTACCAGAATGTGTATATAAAGCAAACTAAGATGGTCTTTAATGAGTATCGTTTTATTAAATATTATAAATAAATGCTTAAGGTCGTTCGATTGTAAAAAGAAGATGAAAGAAAGGAAGATAATTTGAATGTAACGGCCATTGTGTGCCTTTCGTTACTAGTTGAATGTCTTGTTCCTAGTTGAATGTCTCGTTTCTAGTTGTTTCTTAGTTCGGTACATTCTCCTCACTGCTGCCAATTTGGCTTTTCCCCGTCAAAATTTTTTTGAAGGCTAACCGCGGGAAAAATTCATGAATTGCGGGAAGCGGAAATTCTTTTTTTTTTTTTAAATTCATTTGGATTTTTTTGTGGAGGTGGGGAAGCGACCTTTTTTTTCTGTTTTTCGTCATCATTGTAAGATTTTCATTCTGACGACCTTTTTTTTTTGTGGTCATTGCCAATTGCGCTATGTTTTTTGTAGACTTTTAAAATATTTTTTTAGCTTTTTTTCTCCACACTTCCTGCCAAAACAACTTTTTTCTCCGGTCAAAAGTTAGCAGCACTGATTCTCATGTTATGCTAGTACAAGTACGAACAGATATTTTTAACTATATTTAGCTGTACATGGTCCCTTAAGTAGTTACCAGTTACCAATGAAAAAAATTGTTTTACACTCTTGCCGTGTTAAAATATTTATTAAAAATTGCAATAAATTTGTTTGAATAAAATCATATGTTAATAATTAAATATTTCATACTATCATTTTTCTCAAATAATTTTTATAAAAACGTGTACTCTTTAACGATTTTACAAACGTTGTACAGTTTTAATGATCCAAGGGTTTAGTTCAGCCACATTAGCGTAAACTCCGGGATATTCTGAATGAGCACATCCCCGCCCGAAGGAAACAATGCCAACCAGTTTTCCATCGGATACTAAAGGACCACCAGAGTCACCGCCGCAGGAATCCTTGCCTGGGGCAGATGCACAAATCATGTCTTTGCTGATTCCTCCTCTGTAGGAAGACATGCAGGAATCTCGATCCACTATAGCCACCGTGGTTCCTAGGAGAGTGGTGGAACCTTTTCCATAAGATTCGATTGATCCCCATCCAGAAACAAAGGCCAAAGATCTAGGTTGTGGGGAACTATCGGCCAATGGGATGGATCTGACGCCGAAGCCCATGATGAGATTCCTTTGAAGTTGGATCACAGCTATGTCATTGGACTCTGCAAAAAGTCTTGCCAAAGGCCTCATGTTCAAGGATTTGTGATACCTTCACCACTTGACCACGAAAACCGGAGTTCGAAGATCCCTCTCACGGAGAACATATAAGGTGGCTTACGTTCTGTACAGTGGGCAGCCGTTAAAACGATTTTCTCACTATAGATGACGGCACCGCAGTGATGACTTCCATACATTTGCAGCGAAGCCTGCCAGGGAACCGATAGAATGGACACCGATTGTCCTCCCACGATGCGCTCGGGAAGCCCCTTGGAGGAGATCAAAGCAGCGCTGCAGATCAAGAGAATCCACTGGACTAACATTTTGAACTGGAGTTGGAGTGATGAGTGGTTAACAGGTCTGGGATCCAATCTTTTATATGCATTGGGTTTCCTTAGGTATTCGCATTCCGACTTAAGAAAATACTTAAGAATGTTAATTAAAGTTTTAAAATTAGCTTTCCAATAAGGTTTTCAATTAAGGTTTAAATTGAAATCCTTTAAATAGAATTTCAGATAATGATTATAAGATATTAAGCGTTTTTCCTTTAGTTTAAGTCATAGTTTATTTTTAGAGGAAACTTTATTTTATACAAATGTTAGTTAATATAATTATCTAAATTGCTTTAACTTTTAAGGGCTTTACTCATTTTTCATTAATTTTAAGTTCGCCAAACACAAAGATATAGTAGTCATGGCATTCATATTTAAAATAAGCTTACAAATGAATATATTTTTTGGTTACTCTCCTTAGGCACTCAGAACTTCTGCCTAAGCAACTCACAGTTTGTATACGAATAATTATAAATATCTTTGATTTTTATTAGAAAGCTTAAATGCATTTCAAATGCGTTTTTAAAATGTATCGATTTTCGGTTTTAAAATGATTTTCAATATATTAAAGTTAAAGTAAAAATCTCACAATGAAAACTCCTAAAGTTATCTGCTCTTGTTAATTTTAAAAAATTACAAAGGGCAGATTTCTCTTAATAGTAATAATATATTTAATATTTATAAGTGTTACTAAGGTGTGAGATTATATAACAAAAATATCGGTTGCATTTTCATTGTAAGTATTTTATCTAAGAAAAATATTAACATTAAAGGTTAGTTTATACCTTTGGAACCACAAGTTTGCGCAACAAAAATCAGTACCTTAAACCAAAAAAAATGGTTGCTTCCTCTATGATTATGTATTGTAGGTATACTATGTAACTCTAAAGAAAGATTGGAAAGTTTGCTTAAAAAATTTAAAATATAAAAGGTATTTATTTATTTATTTTGTATTTGTCAAATGGAAAGCCATTATAGTTTATTTCCGAAAGAAAAGCTTACTTAAGAAAGTTCTTACACCTCTGCAGCGACATTTCAATAATTTTTCTGTTCTTTGCCTAAAATGAAATCAAGAAGTCGAGTGCCTCGACACACAACTTTAAAATATTTATTTTGCTAGTGGAAATTCACAAAGCGCCACCTATTGTCAGAGAAAGCATGATGAGTAACTGATAGTGATGTCACTGCCCATGTGAGGCCTTATAACCTATATTTCTTCATGAATAGTGAAATAATGTTCCGATTTGAAACATCTTTGGTATTTCAATAGATATTGAAAAAAATGAATGTTATTCAAGATCAAACGAAGTTTATTATTATTAGTTATTGCAGTTTTTCGCAATAGCAGAAATTTCAAACCGATTTAATGGCATCTCAATATCCACGAACGATATTGAGCTATTGAGCTACGCTGGCGAAAAGTCCAGAGGACAAACATAAAAACTCTCTACCACGTGAGGTGATCTCCACTAGCCGCCACAATATTAAAAACCCTTATCTTCTATAACTGTACATGGTCCCTTAAGTTGTTTAGTAGGTGAGAGTGAAGGGGATGGCGATAGTTGTGCAGGCGATAGGCGTAGCTTTCTTGCTCGTCACAAAAAATATAAGAGGAAGAAAATGCAAGTCACCGGGAGCAAGCTCAAAGGAACTCATTTTGTGCATTAAGTCACAAAAAGAAACCGATCATCAACAGCGACCAAATGAACGAGGGTCTAAGCAACACCCCCCATAATATATGTTATTATATTATATATACCAATGCCAACGTCAGACCTAAATATCATATTAAACACTTACTTTCAATTTAAAGACAACCGTTTACATTAATATAGCCACAAAGTTCCTTGTGAGGAACACAGCCCATGGGCTTTTCCAGTATCCAAGCTTGTTTATTACTCACAAAAATTGATAATTTCCTCGAAATTAAGTCCATCAAAAAATGCATTAGGCAATAGCGGTTGATTAAGTGAAAATTGCATAAATTTCGTATAAAAATCAAGTCAAAAATGTTACAAAAACACAAAATTTTTTTTACATTGTTGTAAATTGTTGTAAAATATTTATTAGAAATTTCCATAGATTTTTAAAAATAAGTAAGCCACATTATTTAAAGTTTTCATATTACCATGGCATGCGATATCTTTAACGATTTTACAAACGTTGAATAGTTTTAACGATCCAGGGCTTTAGTTCGGCCACATTAGCGTAAACTCCGGGATATTCTGAATGAGCACATCCCCGCCCGAAGGAAACAATGCCAACCAGTTTTCCATCGGATACTAAAGGACCACCAGAGTCACCGCCGCAGGAATCCTTGCCTGGGGCAGATGCACAAATCATGTCTTTGCTGATTCCTCCTCTGTAGGAAGACATGCAGGAATCTCGATCCACTATAGCCACCGTGGTTCCTAGGAGAGTGGTGGAACCTTTTCCATAAGATTCGATTGATCCCCATCCAGAAACAAAGGCCAAAGATCTAGGTTGTGGGGAACTATCGGCCAATGGGATGGATCTGACGCCGAAGCCCATGATGAGATTCCTTTGAAGTTGGATCACAGCTATGTCATTGGACTCTGCAAAAGTCTTGCCAAAGGCTTCATGTTCAAGGATTTGTGATACCTTCACCACTTGACCACCGAAACCGGAGTTCGAAGATCCCACTCTCACGGAGAACATATAAGGTGGCTTACGTTCTGTACAGTGGGCAGCCGTTAAAACGATTTTCTCACTATAGATGACGGCACCGCAGTGATGATCTCCATACATTTGCAGCGAAGCCTGCCAGGGAACCGATAGAATGGACACCGATTGTCCTCCCACGATGCGCTCGGGAAGCCCCTTGGAGGAGATCAAAGCAGCGCTGCAGATCAAGAGAATCCACTGGACTAACATTTTGAACTGGAGTTGGAGTGATGAGTGGTTAACAGGTCTGGGATCCAATCTTTTATATGCATTGGGTTTCCTTAGGTATTCGCATTCCGACTTAAGAAAATACTTAAGAATGTTAATTAAAGTTTTAAAATTAGCTTTCCAATAAGGTTTTCAATTAAGGTTTAAATTGAAATCCTTTAAATAGAATTTCAGATAATGATTATAAGATATTAAGCATTTTTCCTTTAGTTTAAGTCACAGTTTATTTTTACACGCAACTTTAGTTTATACAAATGTTAGTTAATATAATAATCTAAATTGCTTTAACTTTAAATGGTTTTACTCATTTTTCATTCATGTTAAGTTCACCAAACACAAGAAGTAGTAGTCATGGCATTAAATGAGCCTACAAATTAATATTTTGTTTGGTTACTCTCCTTAGGCACTCAGAACTTCTGGCTAAGCAACTCACAATTTGTATACGAATAATTATAAATGTCTTTGATTTTAATTAGAAAGCTTAAATGCCTTTGAAATGCGTTTTTAAAATGTATCGGTTTTCGGCTTTAAAATGATTTTCAATATATTAAAAAGTAAACATCTTACAATGAAAACTCCTAAAGTTATCTGCTTTTTGTTAATTTTAAAAAATTACAAAGTGCAGATTTCTCTTAGTAGTTACTAGCATTACTAAAGTAAGAGATTATATTACAAAAATATCGGTTACTTTTTCATTGTAAGTATTTTTTCTGAGAAAAATATTAAAAATAAGGATTGGTTCTAGTCTAGCACTATGTGGAATTTGAGCCGTTTTTGTGCCCAATATTAATATTTTTAAAATGAAAAAATCTCAAAAAAAAAACGCACAATGAGCTTATATATTCTGAATTCTGATTTGAAAAATTTACAAGTATTTGTTGATACAATTGAAACTTTTTAAAAACCTTTGCAAAGTACAACTTTTTTTCCAAAAGTGACAAGGGGACACCACTTGCCAAATATACAAATTGTTAGAAAAATACGAACGAAACACACAACGTATTAGTATAAAAAAAGTATTAACTTTAAGTATCAATATTCAATTTGAATTAGATTATTTAATGATTTTTTCTAAGAGATATGCCAATTTGAAGTTGCACCACAAAATTAACCTTTTTAACGGCACGTGGTGTTCGCTTGCAACAGCTGACTTTAACAGCTTGTATTTTAACAGTAAACTGTTAAATTAACATTTTAGGTATGTAACATAGCATTTTGATTCTTTCTTAACATGGTACGATTGAAAACTCGGAAATTTGCATACTTTCGAAAAATTCCACATAGTGCTTTGGAGCCACAAGTTTGGGCAACAAAAATCAGTATCTTAATCCAAAACATGAGGAAACGATATAGTCGAGTGCCGCGACTATAAGATACCCGTTACTGTATTACACAAATTTAAAATATTCATTTTGCTAGAGGAAATTCCCAAAGCGCCACCTATTGTTGGAGAAACCATGTTGAGTAGCTTGCCCTGCGTCAGGACCTCAAGAATCTGCCTGCTTAAACAGAACTCAGTATTTCTTATATTTCCTGAGACCTCAGCGTTCATACGGACAGACGGACGGATGTAGCTTAATCGACTTCGCTATTGATACTGATCAATAGTATATATACTTTATAGGGTTGAAAACGCTTCCTTCTACCTGTTACATACTTTTCAACGAATCTAGTATACCCTTTTACTCTACGAGTAGCGGGTATAATTATCAAAGAAAGGGAAAGGGAACAAGTAAATTGTTACATTTTTGAAATGGTAAATAAATTTAATAATTCAATGATATAATATAATAATATAATATAATATAATTTTATTTGTCTGATCCTTTATTTCAATATTTTAAAAACGAAATGTACAAATTGATAAAAATTTAGTTGCAAATTTTCTTTTTAATTCGGAGTACAGCACAGCAAAGTGCAACTGCTAACAAATATAACTGCAATATCAGAAATTTCAAACCGATTTAATGGCATTCAGGATCCACGAACGATATCGAGCTACGCTGGCGAAAAGTCCAGAGGACAAACATAAAAAATTTCCAGCACGTGAGGTGATCCCCACTAGCTTTCCATCAACGACCAAGGGTCCACCGGAATCTCCATTGCATGGGCCTCCTAAAGCGCTTCCAGCACAAATGTCATCGTCGAGCAGAAAGTATGGGTATTTTATTTTGCACCATTCCCACGATCTGATGGTCAGTTTGACTCCCCGAAGATCATCTGGATTATAAAAAGGCGTTAAGCCCCAGCCTGTGGCTAATCCCAGTGACCCTTCGGCCGGATCCTGCTCAGCCAAAGCAATTGGTTGGATGGTATTGGAGAAAGTTAGTGGAGTCCGCAGTTTAATAACAGCAACATCACTGCGTCCCTGATTATTGTACTTTTCGTGATAACGTATGTTTTCGACTTTCACCAAAACACCTCCGCTTCTATGGTTAGAGGATCCAGCTCGAACTTCGATGTCCCCTATCCGTCTGTTTTCAACACAGTGTGCAGCAGTTATGATAATAGTTTCACTGTAGATGGATCCCCCGCAATCCAACTTGCCCAAATAGTGCAGGGACACCTGCCAAGGAACTTGAGTAATGTCTATATTCCTTCCATGAGTTATACGTTCAACTCCAGAAAGTCCAGGAGCCCCAGGAATACTTAGCAAAGCTATTGCCAAGAGCAGATAATGCCCAATATTGAAAACCATTCTGACTTTCTTCTTACTGTGCTTAGTTCAGTTTGTTTTCACTACATGAAATACTCCGATTATATAGCCTTTTCTTTTGGGATGTTACATAAAACTAATGAAACGAAATAACTTAATTATTATTTTCTTGACAAAAATTAAGTTTCGATTAGAAAAAATAATAACTAGAGATAGAGCAATTGGTTTGGTTACAAAGTTTTAGAATTCAATATTTTATCTGTATCTTTGCTTATGTACTTTTCCAATTATTACCAGTGAGAAAATGTCTTCTCATTTGTCATTTTCAAAAGCTACTTTAATATTCTGATACCAGCCAGCCCTTCTAATTTATTAATTTACAACATTGTAAACTCAACCAGCAACAAAGCGATTTTGAGATTAGTTGGCCCTTTGGAATGATTTGTTCTTCATTAATAAATGCATTGTGTTTTCTCACTGACATCGACTTGCCTGTCGGCAACAGAAAATTGCATTAATCATACGCAACGTGGGCTGCATGGCGTTGTACTCGAAATTCTATCACAGATTTCCTCCACTTCTTGGCGCCCGAAGCATCCATCAAATTAATGGAATTTCATATTTGCTTGGCTCTTGCTCGTTCGCCGAAGAAATTTGTTTATTCAGCTAAAATGCTATCGAGTTTGTAAACCCCCTTTTTACCCGCCTGATGTAGTTAGTTCTTTTAGCCAACCGTAGTTTATTTTTTTTTAATAATTCTTTTTTTTTTAATGCAATTACTTTCCAGACTTTTGAACAGCATAGTTGAAAATGGCCCGTGGCCATGGTGCTGCAGGCTATGAACAAAAGCAATTTGGAACGCTGACTCATAACCAATGTGGCCGCAGAAACAAGTTAGTTTGAAAATTTTATTGAATTAAACCAATTTGGTATGCAAGTAGAGGAAATTCTCATTGGGATTAGAAAGCTATTTTAATCCAGGGACACTGAAAAAAACAACTAATGGGTCTTCCTACCTTAAAATTAGTTTAAAAATCCTTTTTTTCCTCTTTAACATTTTTTAATTTTAAGCAATATTTTTAAAAATCATCATTAAAATCCTGTAGAATAGAAGCTCAAATAATATCATGGAAATGTATTTCATTTCCAATGATTTTTCTCCCCAGTGTAGCTTAAATTCCAAACACGTTTTCCTCCTCGAACGCAGTTTCGATGTTTTAAACGCTTTTCCGGGCCAAAATTCGCATAGAATGCAATCAGATAGTCAGCCACTTGACTCTGGGTCAAAATGCCCAACGGGCTGTTGTCCTTGTCAGCAACTAACGCCTTTTGGGGGTCGAGGTGAGAACGGGATCTGTGGGAGTTGGCCCAGGCCAACTGTGAATTTTAGCCGGCGTTTGGTGAAGCTAATTTGGCCTGGCATCCCATCGAAGGCTGCCGTTCAGCTGGCAAGTGAAGTGGCCTCCTCCAACTGAGCATTGCACTTGCCCAATTAAACTCGACCAGAATCTGGCTAAAGCCCTTGACATGGCCTGCAGATGGGAGTTACTGCAGCCGGAATGGTCATTACTCATAGTTATGGACACTAATCTGATGCACTTGGAAAAGTAGTTTTACTCGAACTTTTTAACTTCTTAAAGGTTTGAGTGATTATTGAAGAAAAGGTTTAGCGTTTAAAGAATGTTTTCTGTATCTTTAAGGGTTGAAGATTTACCTCATTTGCTTGTTGTTTAAAGTTTTCTTTACTTTTCCTAAGAAAGTTAGCTAATATATATCCCAACTATCGTCTGGATTTATGTATATTAAAGCTGCCAACACTAATCTCGCTACCTGCTATGCTAAATTTCAGTGCAGGCCGCAATTGAATGATAACACAAGCAGCAGCTGCAACGTTAAAACTAAATTGGCCAGCGAGCGACCAAACGACTGCGTGTCTGCTGAGCTCCCGATTTCATATCCAGAGGATGGACTTTGCTCACCCATTTTCCGCTTTTCATAGCAGCACCCGCCCCTTTGCAAAATCTGTGGGCATTTTTGGCAGCAAATTGAAATGAAAATCTCGCCGCGGTTTTCTGGCTTTGTTCGACGGGTTTGGCCAGCGGACGAAATCTGTTGGCTGGCTGATAAAGAAATGATGGGGGAGAGAGAGAGACCTGGTTTTCATTTAGCTTCCGGAGAGTTCTTATTAACGTGGATAATGGGGGAGATTTATTAAAAACTAAATTTGAAGGTTTTCTTTAATATGTTTTTGGTTATTATTTATATCTTATCATAGTTTTTTATGAATAATTTTAATTACATTAAAACTGATATATAAAATCTCTGTGAAAATGTTTTCTAGAACCGCCTGCCACATCCTCATAATAGCCCTCTTCCCGACTGCCCGGCAATCTGCGATCTATTCATATCGTAAAATAGAAATGCAACTGCGACCAAAGCACCGCAAAACTATTGCCAGCGATGGCTTCCTATTCCAGGATATACGCAGCCATTTCCGGCGCCATAGCTGCCAGCTTCCGTTGTACCTTTCCATTACCCTTTTAGCCTCTCTTCCTCTCCATCTCTTTGGCACTTTGATGGTACGCCCACAGCTGTCGGTGAAATCGTCTGACCCACCGGCTTACCTTCCCCGTTTCCCCTCAAAAATCTCTCCCTCAACAATCTCTGCCTGTCTGGCAAATGGAAGCCTGACTTTAAGCGATGGAAATTTTAATGCGCCAATGCGCAATTTATGATTATTTCATGCTCGTTTTAATTTGCCCATTCAGCAGCAGCAGACCGCTTTAAAGTATTCGGGGGGAGGGGTAAGGATACTTGTAGTGTTCGGGATTGCAGCTGGTGGAATGAGATAGCGGAAAATCCTCATTAATTCCATGCACGTTTTTGCCCAGAGAGGAGCGAAGAAGAGATACGAGGCGGCCGCTAATAAAACAAAAATGGAAAACATATAAATCAGTGTCCTTGGCACGTGTCGCTGTCGTCGTCGAAGTCATTTTGGTTCCCCAGGTGTAGGCCCCATGGGTCAACCTAAAGGGTCTGCTCCAGCTCTTGGTATCCATGGTATTGTAGGGAGGGATACCCTTCTCCATTACCACTTTTGTACTTGTGCGCTGTCACGTTGTAAATCTCACGAGAGCAAACACACGTAGGGGAATAGGGAATCCGAGAGTCGGAGACAACGCGACAGACGGTGACACAACATGCGTGCTTAGGCAATCTTACACTGAGGGAAATGTGAGTTAAGTTAAGTCTACGGAAGTCATTGAAAAGGCTGCCCAAATTATCCACCAAATATATATGTATTTAAAATTTATTAAGATTTCTTTAAGTGTACTTATACAACACACTCTCACATATCCTGAGAAGGGAAGGTGTCCACGTAGGGGTTAAGCCATATGGAGCTGTAAAGGCTTGGCCCCTATGGGGATGTCTTGAATCCCAAAAGGAGTCGATACCAGTCAGAGATTGCATTATAAATTAAAAAACGTCAACGCAGCGAATCAACAGCTGCTATCCCGGCCAGGACAACCCATCCGTATGCAAATCCTACCAGGCTGTGAACATGTGAAAAATAAAAACCTTAATGGCTGCACCTTAATTGGCCTTGTAATAGTTTATGATGCAGTATAGTTTAACCTGTCCCTAACTTTAGCCTGGAGTTGTAAAACTTAAACTTTAAAAGTTTAAAAGCATAACAAACTACAAACCCCATTCAGATCGGAATAAAATAACCCAAAAAATACTATAAAACCAAGGATATGTATAGATTTCGATGGCTGCCTGGCACAACCTTTGGCTTTTTAATTAAACGCTGGCAAACTGTGGCCATGTGCAATGGAAGAATCACGAGATGACAAACAGAACCGAGGAGCTCACAAAGCGAGCCAATACAAATATTGTTCTCCTTTGGTTTCGGCATTTTTACGTTACCTTCAGAAGGTTCAAAGTCGTAGCTACTGTTATTTGTCCGCTCAAGCGGAGTATTTAATTGCATCCCAATGGAGCGCACTTGGGAAAGTGCAACGGGATTCGGTAAACAGCAGTGGAAACTGGAGGAAATGCTGCACAGAGAGAGAGTACGTGGGTTGAAGTGGGTAATCGAAATTTTTCCCGGATCCTCCATCTTCTTTTTTCACCCAGACAAAGTTGTAAAAAGTAAAGGGGGAAACTCTCCAGCTGACAAGGTACAGGGCTCTCTCCTTTCACTCTCTCGAGGGGAGGCAATGGCAAAAGAAAATACAACTATTTGCCAGAGTAAACAAATATTTACATATGTTTGTTTAAATTTTATGCTTCGCCGGGTCCTTGCATTTTCTTTGACAACTTTCTTTGTGAACTTTATTTTTTGACAAATTAGTTTGGGGGAAGTCAGCTTGTCGAGTGTGTGCGCGGGAAATGCACAAAGGACTCGAGTCCTGTTGACATGAATAAAATAATCTAATCATCTTTTTTGCTAAGACTGCTGCCATACAGTAATCTCAACGGGTTTTTCCTTGATTCAATTACCTACTAAATTCACTTTGATAGGTATCTAATGCTTAACAGAAAACCCACTTGATTTTCATTTATTCACTTAAGACCTTTGGCTCCCATCATAATTTTAACTTTTCATCGGTTTTCACTGAATTTTCGTATATTCTTGGTTATTCTGAGCGGAAATTGTGAAATAAATTGAAATGCAAGGCAGGCACATAAATTATTTGCCAGTCAACGGCTGAGAAAAAATAAATAAAAATAGAAATGCATTTTTTTGGTTAGATCCTTAAGCTCGGCACATGTCTCGTTGGCAAGTCCATAAAACTATCAGCAAAAATTTTGCTAGAATTAAAATATTTATGCCCTGTACGTGAGCCACATGTTTATGTGTGTGGTGGGGATTGCATTTTCCATTTTCCATTTTCCATTTTCATTTATCTTATTTTTATTTTCCTTTAGTTTGTTGCCTATGCAACAGCATGATTTGTTTATTGTTTTAATAAACGTCAGCAAATTTTCTTGGGCTTTTAAAGAAACATTTTGGCCTGCCTGCATGTGCGTATGATTAATGTGGCATTGTCAACTCTCTCTGCTTTCCACTTTCCAGCCAGTCGAACAAAACTAAATGGAAAAACGGCAAAAGGGAAAAGGGAAAAGGCAAAGAGAAAATGGAAACTTTCAATGCAACCAAATGCAATGGTACAATGATTTATGGCCCAACTTGAAAATGGACGATTGTTTCACTCGTTTCGGGAACTGGCATCCCATGGAAATTGCTGGGATTTCTGATGGGGCGGGGTGGTCGTTTTGGGGGCGTGTCCCCGTGGTGCTTATGACCCTTGCCATTTATTTAACGTACGCGAACAGCGAATCGTGCTGAGATTTCCTCGATTGGAAAAATTGAATTATAACCATTTGATGAGCATAATAAAAACTGGCAGCTGCCGTTGCAGCCAATGAAGGCCTTTCAAATGGCTTGATTTTCGGGGTAAAAAATGTAGTTTTGAGAGGAAAAATATAAATTCTCTTTTCATATTTTTATGAATTTTGTTTTTAATTTAAGTATCTGCACTTTTTAGTGTTTTTACTAACTTTACCATCTTGACCATCTTATATTCCCCTTTCCAGCCATATACTTCAAGCTAAGCTCTGGCTTATACTTAAACTAAGCTCCGGCTTATAGTTTTCAAATCCAATGCCATTCATCTCGTTTCCAGCAGAATCATCATGCTGCCCTCACATACACGCACTTTTCACATTCACTTTTCCCGCCGACGGCGTTGGAAAAATCCCCACCACCGATTGACGCGAGAACTTTCAGCCAAGTTTATTGCATCAGAACGCCAAAGCCAATAAAAAAGGAGGAAAAAGGGAACAGGACCATTTAGCCGGAGGAAAGGCGATCTCCATGGCAGTGTAACCCGCTCAATTGAATAGACAAAGAGGGGCACTCAGACATGCTTTTCCCCCCTTTTAACATTCAATCCTAGGAACTTAACCACCCCTTCCCTCTGTGCAGGAGGTGGCATTGCGAACAGGCTCCCAGGAATTGGCAAACAGGTGCATGGAGCCCAGGACTCACCTTCTGTTTTGTGCAATGGCCAAAATGGATGGAGACAGTATGACAGCCAGATTGCAGGGGATCAGAAGTGGTGCAATTGGGGTTTATTACACTGCAAGAAATTTGCATGTGAATATGATAAAAAGTGCATTCTAGCCTCTGAATTATAGTTTCTTAGGTAAGTTTTTCAAAAATTATGAAAGAAAGCTTAGAGTTATGCATGAATGTGAAAATACAAGTTAAATCAAAAGATTTTCTTAACAAAAGAGTAACTTTTCTTATTCCCAGTGTACTAGTAGCTTAAAATAGAAGGTAGCTCAGGAGCAGAGTCCTGAAGTTTGGCGACGTCGGCCACCGTTCGTAATCCACTTTCGCATCTAGCTCTTCTCTGGCCGCCTTTCGCCTTTGAGCCGCAAACATTTTAGCTTTTATGGACGGAAGGCGCAAAATATGACTGCCAGCCAGACTTTTCCATCGCACACATGCAAATGCAATTTCCAAAAATTTTTCTACGCCGAAAAAAGTCGTCCATGGAAATGCGGTTCACAAAAGCGAACCCAAAAAATTTGTTGTTTTTGTAGTTTTAAGTCGCTCGATAGCAATCCCCGCCAGTAGAGAGAGAAAAAAAACCAAACCAAAAAATGGGAAAGTGGTGGAAAAATTGAGAGAAACTTTTCGCTTTGCCATAAACCGATTTGGTAGCAAATTTTATGTCGTTTAGGTGGAAAATTTCCATTTGACTGCCCTTCGCGGGTATCAAGGAGCTCTCCGACCATGGAATCAGCTTTGTTTGTTCGTTTTTTATACACAGACTTATTCCAGCAGTTGCAGTTTATCGTTAATTGACATTACCGAGGGTCAAAGGTAAGTGGAATGGCATCGGACTAATTGAATTCCAGGTGGGCGGAAAGTGGAAAAACGGAAAAGCTATTTATTAACTCTCGGCCAGGCTTTGTTGAGCGATTTAAAGTGAATGAGATATTGAAAGGTGTATTTATTTTTAATGTTAATGTGGCTGTAATTTTAAACTGTTGGCAAAAGCGGAAAAAATATGGTTCATGTTGTACATTGCATACTTTTAGGATGCTCCCCTAACTCCGCCTTTTATGGTTTTATTAATGTTTTAACTTCCACAAAATAATTATAATTGTTACAAAACTGTTATATATTGATAAATACTATAAAATATATATAAAAAACCTGCAATCATTGCCAGCAAATAAAGAGATTTATTTGACTTTCAATCGGACAACGCATTTACAAAGCTTCTCTCCTCTTTTTTTATGCACCTTTAAGCCTTGGGTTTTGTATGATTTTTTGCATGATGATACTTCCTTTATGCCAAAACATGACCAATGACGTATCAATGGGAATCGGAATTAAAGGCAGCATCCGTATGTGCAATCGAGTGCATCCGGCGGCAGATGGTTGTGGGTGAGTGCGGCTGTCATATGCAACCAGTTGGGTGCGATGGAAATCCGAAACCTGTTTGTCCAGATACCAGAGCCTATATAGCGGACAGTGTATAATGCCCGCATGCAGAACAGTGGAAGTGTGCGTGTATTTATTCTGTGTATGGCGCGCACTGTATGCCCGGACTGGCCAAGCATAACTGCATAAATAAACGAAACCAAATTTGCGAAATTAATTAAATCGACAGCAAAGTAACGTGTGCGCTATGCGTTTTACGCTTTGACTGCGGCCAGTTTACAACCCAAACAATTCAGCCGTTCAACCACCCATGGAACCACCCAACCACTGAACCACTGAACCACACACTCATCTCCACTCCGCTGGCACCGCCATTCAGAATTGTGCATTGTTCGGATGACGCCGCTGTGGATCACATTTTGAGGCAGAAGCCATGGAAACCTGAAATTAAGCCTGTCAGGCTTAAAGTTTTTTCCATTTGGGACTTAAATGGTAACGGAAAAGGAGCTAGAACCAAGCCCAATGGTGGTGAATATTCAGAATATTATAGTAATAATTACAATTTGGTAATAAATTACCTATAAATAGAAATGCATTTTAATCTCTTTATCATTTTAGTACTTATTAAAGTTAAAACTACTAAGCTTAGTCTCATCAACTAGAGTACTTCGTACATAAATCCCCAATAAATCTATGAGCTGGGCCATAATTTAATGTGTGCTACATGAGAGTATATCAAACCCTTCATCCACCTTCCGGCAAACAGGATAATTTTAGCATATCAGCTTGTCCTGCGGATATATCTGTACGAGTATATCGGAATACTGGCTTAATCTCTGCCGAGAGCAGCGGCATCAGTCGGACCATTGATTTGCATTTGCACAACTCATTAAGGATTCACACTTGCCCAGTGTTCCACACCTTCTCCCCCCCACTCACACACACACAGACATTAACGCTTAAATAATTTAATGTTCGGAGTGTTTCAACATCGAAATTTGCACATCGGTAGTTAGAGCTGCGGGCGTTTTGATAAGCAGCCACCATGTCAGCCAACTCCCATTATTCAGATCGACTCAATCGGCAATTAATGCCACTCCGATTTCCTGATTTGCCTATATATGTATATCCTTTACGTAATGGAAGCATATGGCTGGATATGTGAAAGAATAGCTGGCTCATTAATAACCGAAGCCGACGTTCATACATCACTCATACGTCACGTTGGTTAATCCATTCGTCAGATCCAAGGAGAATGTGCGTGAGGCAGGATCTCACCGAGGTAGTCCCCTTTTGACAGTCTGTCTAATCTGTGTCTATGGATGTGTTTGCCTCCATCACCCGCATCATCCTGTGTTTGCGGTATCAATCACAATGTTAATCCCGATGTTTAGGCCAGATTATGTGGGGGAGCTGGAAAGGGTTATCAGTGGTTAGTAAATGGTTTCACACACCCACTTATTTGTTTATTTTTTAAAAATACTTTAAGAAGTTAAAATGTTAACCCTGCCTCTTATGTCATTTTCTATAAATACATTTTGATTTTCGGACCTGGGCGCTTGCCAAACCCCGAGAAAACATGGCCAAGAGATCTCCTGCGCCCCTGTACCCCCAGACCCATGAGCGCACTCCGGGTCCAAGGGGTCAGGGATACCAGAGGCAACAATGAACTGTTCCCTAAAGGAGGTCTTCAATACTACCAATAAGTACAGGGCAATGCATGGCTGTCCGGCCTTAACCATTAATGCTGAGCTGAATAAACTGGCCCAAGAATGGGCTAATGTAGGTTGGAAAATATAATTAGAAATATAATAAAATATATTTATTTTGTAATTACCAGCACCTTCGGGATAAGAACATAATGGCACATCGACCCAATCCCCGGTATGGCGAAAACATTTTCCTTTCCGGCGGAATGGATGTGTCCGGAGATTTACCAGTGGAAATGTGGTATCGGGAGATGCAAAGCTATGACTTTGCCAAGGGACAATTTGCTCCCACTGCTGGACATTTTACGCAGCTGATCTGGAAGGCCTCCAAAGAGATGGGTTCAGGTGTGCCCAGAAAGTGAGTTTATCTGCCTCTCTTTCTCTCTCTATATATTTATATAATAAACTGATTTATTTATTTCTTAACAGAGCGGATAGAACTTGGGTGGTTTGCAATCCCACTCCCGGCAATGGTATGGGCATGTTCAAGGACAATGTGCCTCCTAAATCTAAGGAATCAAATTATTTTATTCATTGATTATATATAAATTTTAAGTATGTAAATATTTTGTTCTTTTTTTTTTAAGTTTTTTCCATGCTGCTATCAGCAGTTTTTTTTACAACAATTTTTAGATTTTAAACACGTTTTTCCTTCTTTGGTGGATTAAGCTTAGAATTTCTGGTTTGGTTTCATGGTATTCCCTGACTAAAAGCCATCTCCCCAGAACATTCTCCTTGAAAATGTCCACTTATATTGCTATTAGGTGGATTGTAGTTGCAAACAATCCATATGTTAGAA
>NW_024573282.1:0-995 GCF_018153835.1 Drosophila eugracilis
ATGCATAATCTCTACTTTGTATCTCTTATAGTTCCTGAGTTCTCGGCGTTCATACGGACAGTCGGACGGACAGACGGACATGGTTTAATCGATTATTGCTATTGATATTGATCAAGAATATATATGTATATATTTTATAGGTCCAGCCGTTTCGATTCTATAGTGGACATACCTGGTTACATTTATTTTCATATATCTTATATAGCTAAGTTTTTTATTCAAAAACGAAACTCGCCATTTTAGAATTATATGATTTTTAAAGCAATTTAAGGGTGTGTCTTGATTGTGGGGGTCATGCATATTAATAGTGCCGGCAATTGGAATAATATCATTTTGATATTCTGCCTTCAGGGGCCGTCAACAAGAAACGTTCTTCCCTGGCTTATAATAAGCATTGGCGTTATTCTTCCTCTATAAAACGCCGCCAACATTTTTCTTCTTGCTTGTTTTCTTTCGCACACTGTGGAAAAGTAAGAGGCTCACGGTCAGTGATAAATGCAGATGTCTGGAGCCGTACAGTTATTTTTGTGCCACTCTTAAAGTCCAAACGATGGTCATACAATCGCTCTTCTTTGGAAGAGGTCGTTAAGGAGTCTCGGCATGTTTAAACATTCTATAAAAGCTGGCAAAGTTCCAAAAAACATTTGATGGAGCCAACTTTGTCTCATCACACTCCTATTAGCCTCCTAGGCACGAGGTGCGGTGTCAATGTATCGAATATTCGTGAAGATTAGCTTTCAAAAAGATTATTAAAAAATCGATAATCGATTTGTTTCCGTAGGGCGTCGTCGATTATTCTTAGGATTCTTGCATTCTTCAAAAGTCAAAAAAGCTGATTAAACTCAAACCGATCTCGTTCGTTCCGCCAAACAAAATTTAACAAGAAGAAACGCTTTAGTCCAGTACCATTACCGTACTATTTTTACTGTTGAAAATTTTTTTATTTTCTAGTGGAAATGGACAAAGCGCCACCTTTGTAAAGCATGTTTACTATT
>NW_024573283.1:0-3105 GCF_018153835.1 Drosophila eugracilis
TATACATTTGTATGTGTGACTTCTGGATGGTATAAAAATCGGGGCTGCCTACTTCAAAATTCACAGTCCAAGTTTCGACTTTTCATTCAACAGACGTTGTACAAGTGAACAAAAAAACAACTGCTAAGCAACAAAAAAAAAACTGGTAAATAACCGCCAAACAATAAAAAACAACTGCTAAACAACAAAAAAACAACTGCTAAACAACAAAAAACAACTGCTAAACAGTAAAAAAACAACTGCTAAACAACAAAAAGCAATATATATAATAAAATTAACATGGAGAACAACAACTATAAGAACGAGGAGACTGCAGAAGTCGAATTCGATCCTACTGACGAGGATAATAGGAAGACACCTGTTAATCCGACAAGTTTGGTTTGCTTTTTCAACGAGAAGAACGATGAAATTGATGAAACGAATAAAGCTTGAGACGGTAACTCAAGAATTCAATAGATGTAATAAGAACCCTATTTTGTCAAAGGCAAGGATGCCTGAAAATCTTAAGTTCCCCATCTTCAAGGCGGAATGTAAAAGGACGAAGATTGGAAAATCCCTTTCCCTCTCTTTTTGGAGTTAGAGGATTACTTTCTATACACCCCGGATAGGTATACACATCTTCGGGAGGAATTTATTAAGGAAATGGTTGATGGGAAATTTAATATTCATATAAAGAATGATCATTTATACTTAGAAATAAGTAAATAAAATATAAAAAAATAAATAAATAATAAAAAACCAATATTTTATATTACGTTGAATAAATACAATTTTAAAATCTATATAAACAATACATTTTTTATTTCATGGGATGGATGGGGCGGATATATATATTAGAAGTTATAGTTTCCAGTAAACAGTATAGATCGAGTAACTGAAGAGTGATTACATAACGATTATATATTTTTTAAAAATTACTTTATCTAAATTTATGCAGCTTTCAATAATGGATGTGTTAGCTTAGTTAACAAAAGCGAGATCTGCTTTGAAGAGAAAGTTTGATGACCTAAAACACCTATACATGAACTTGTTACCGAAAATAAAAAGCAGACATTTTTAAAAACAAATGTAGGGGCCAAGATTAAACGTGAATTATACAAAAATGAAAAGTATGAGAATGATATGACAGATGACGATGATCTGTACTATACAACCAATGGGAGACAACATCAGACAAAACGAAACTTATCTTAATACCGATCTATGAATGATAGTGATTCGTATAATGATTTATTTTCACAAACAAATATTTTTGAAAAGGTAAAGAAAGGCGAAACATATAATGATGATGTGGACAAAGGGAGTGAGCCGGAAGCTATATCAATGCCTACAAAAGAAAAGAAGAAGAAGATATGAATATACAAGACGAGATAGATAATAAAAATTATAATTTTAATATCAGTTATTTGAGTCGGGAAAATATATTGGACAAGGCTTACGGACCTAAAAAGTTTAGATAATGTATTAACATTAGGGAATAGTGAACTAAAAATTATTGATAATAAGATTTATTTGCCTAGTGGAATGAGTTGCGAGCTAACTCCTGGCCAGTACTCTCTTATATTTCATAAACACCCCCAAAATTATAGTGATCATGATTTGCAAACATATAAAAATATTATTTTAGAAACAAATGTTCACAGATTAGGTTATAACGTGAATAATAGAATTACAGGTTCACGCGCATTAAAATATACTACATATATTAAAAAAAAAATAATCGATAATGAAAATCCTACAATTTTCTTAATAGAGGTATTGCGAGGGGAGGGAATTATTGTTTAATTAGAGTATATATATTAAACACAAAAAAGATTTTTAATTATAATCATCATGTCTGTTGACAAGTTTGGACATTTTTCTAATGATAGGGAGTGATCAGATCATTTAAAAAGAGCTGTTAAATTAAATGAAACTTTTTAATACTGATGGTAATCTAAACGCTCAAACTAAAAGAGTTAAAAACGCTATCTAAGGGCTGATGATAATGACTTGACCACAAAACAATATACAGATGAGTGTGCCAGAAAGTTGGGGAAAGAACTAAGAAAACTTGTAAGTCAAAGTATTAATCGTCGTTACAAAAATTTCAAATCTTGAAAATAAAATAGAGGTCTATAAAAAGAGAGCAGATAGTACTGATCAAATATTTGAGAAAGTTCTTGAAAAGATAAAAGTTATTGAGAACTATATTTTTAAGTATGTAACAAAACCGATAGCGATACCAAAAAAGACAACAATTGAAATAGAAGGTGTAGCCTATACACCAATTCGAAGAATATGATTAAACGAGCAATTGTAAATGAGTTGCACGGACCGTCTCGTAAACATTTTCAACGAAGACGAGTCATTACGAACGATCTGTGGCAAGCAGACTTGGTTGAAATGGGGGGTTATTCAATATCAAACAAGGGTTATCGTTACTTATTAAATGTAATTGATACGTTTTCTAAATTTGCTTTGGGGTGAAGCACTACAATCAAAAAATGCCAATGATGTGTTCCAAGCAATGGAGAAAATCTTAAAATCAGGTCATGGAACACCAAAATATTTACAAACAGATGATGGAAAAGAGTTTTTAATACAAAATTTAAACAATTAATGAAACGTTATGAAATAGATCATTATTCGACGTTCAGCACTCTTAAGGCATCAATTGTCGAGCGTTTTAATAGTACACTCAAAGAGTCAAAAATATAAGTGGATAGATATTTACAAAAATTTTATATTTGATTGCAATCAACACAACTAATGAAAAACAAATATTACAAGACTCATATAAGTAAACTACGAACGATCACGTTCATATCAGCAAACATGTGTTTGAAAAAGGGTATACACCGAATTATACAACAGAAATCTTTAAAATTAAAAAAGTCAACAATACAATCCCCAAAACATACGTACTTGAAGATTATAAAGGTAATCCGATTCAGGGTGGGTTTTATAAAGAAGAACTCAAAAAGACTGAATTCCCGAACACATTTCTAGTTGAGAAAATTTTAAAGCGAAGAGGTGATAAAGTTTTGGTAAAATGGCTTGTCTTTCCAATGGACAAAGCCAGCTGGGTAAAAAATGATGAAATTTTATAGTACAAATATATAT
>NW_024573284.1:0-895 GCF_018153835.1 Drosophila eugracilis
TTCCGATTTGTAAAATCTTTAATAAATCGATACATATTGACAAAAATATCTTATAGAAGGTCAAACATGGAGACATTCATTTTATACTCGTATCTGCCGACGGCCACGGCTTTCTCCGGTTTGTGGGCGTTAAAATGGGTGTGGCCGGATGAAATCAGGGCGAAGCTGCAGTGACATCTCTAAAATATTCCTAAGCACAACTTTCTAGCTCTTATAATTCCGAGAGTTTTTTCCGGTTTTGTTACGGCGTTGAAAAGTAATTAATCTCAACTTTGTGTCTCGTATAGATCCTGAAATCTTTGCGTTCATACGGAAACAGACATGGCTTAATCGACACAGCTATTGTTCCTGATACTTTATTAAGTCGGAAACGATTCTTTCTACCTGTTTACATAAAGGGTATAGTAATTAGACTTAATATTTCGGCCGACCATATAGTTACCCAAGCCCAAGCAGGATACCTTTTCTAGAAAGGCAAAATATCAACTCCAGGGGGGGGGCGGTATTAAAAGATGATATTATTATTTTTCAGAGACAAAAAGATTTACAAAAAATATAATTGCATTTCTTGAGTATTTGGTTGGATTATAACATGTTTGCGCTTCAGAAATATAGGCATGCGCCTTGCTTCAAAAAGTCCTGGGAACTAGAAACTGTTCAAAGGACATAAAGGAATAACCGGAAATGAACAAGGTCCAGAATCACTTTTTCACCACACACAGTCGCGATGAGAAATGGGGAAATTATGTCGTAAAGAGCTTCCACTTAATTAAATTTCTGAATTTGCTTAGACACTCTACAAGATGCTCTGAAATGGTTTAAATTGGCGGACCAACTGCTAAAGCAATCAATTCTATCCACCACACCATACGGCGCTGGGTCAGAAACAGCAAGT
>NW_024573285.1:0-1502 GCF_018153835.1 Drosophila eugracilis
TAAATATTGCCCAAAAAAAATTATCCCTTTCTTGTTCTTCACTAGTATTTACCCAAAATTAACGGTTACTATTAACAACTCTTGCAGTAGCGACTCAGTCACCGGTGAACGAAGGACGAGGACCCCAGCCCTAAGCAATATATTTATCAACTGTACTAATACAGAGGAAAACCCAAATATTCACGATATTACTACTTAAATCAAAAATCAGTTTCTAATTGTTCTGTTAAAAATTTTAAAACTTTCAAGAAGGATAATAGAAATTGAGGTAATGTTTAACGTAAGTCATTTTTGATTAATATAGACGCAAAAGCCTTAGCAAGAAATTCGTATTTTGTTCCTTTGTATCATTACATAACTTTTATTTTTGTCAATATCTATCGATTTATCAAAGATTTATAAACACGACCCATTATTTTCGTTTAGTAAGTTTAAGTTATAAGGCCACATGGAAATGTACGTCTGTATCAGTTAACTTGGTTTTCGACAAATGGTTGTACTTTTTGTAAAATTTCCATTTTGCTAAATAAATTATTTTCATTAATTTAAAATCGAAAAACAAAAAGTCAAATCAAGAAATAAAAAGTCACTGTTTCACTCAAAACGCGGGAAGAAAAACAAAAAAGTATACTATTGCAAGAAAAAATAAAACTCGTTAAACATTTGTTCAAGATTCAATGTTCCAACTTGCCCTCATTCAGGAGTGATTAATATTTATTAGTTTTTTGAGTTAGTTGATTTACTTGTTAAGTAATTTTTTTTGCCTACCTTACATATGTTCAATCCAATGGCCTATCTATATTTTTAAGGTGACCAAATTTAATTCGGACCTTCCAAGCCGTCCCCAATAATGGGAGACACATAACTTTGCAGTCTAGACTCCAACTACATTCCTTAGAAGGAGCTAAATTACGTAATGTTTATTTTAAAAAAAAGTTTGTATGGAAAAGATGAAAAAGAAAGGTCTTGATCTCCCCTAACTTTTGGATCTCATGAAGTCCAGGTGAAAAGAGGGTTTCTTCTCTCTGTGCACTCTCATTTGAAGGGATCAGAGCAATGTACATTCAAAATGTTTAAAGCATTCCGAAATGTGTTGGGCCAAGCAGTCGAAGCAAATGATCCAGGAGCAGCGGGTTTATTGTGAAGTTTTATTTTGTTTGCGGTTATCTCTCAGTTTCACGTGCTTTACTGTTACTTTATAACGTCTGCCGCTTTGGCAAGTCTTTGTAGAAGTGCTATGGCTGACTTTTGGTTGCACTACTTCCTTGCCGCATTCGGCGTGGCTTTGTTGCGGAGTTATTTTGGTTTTGATTTTATCATAATAAAAATTTGGAACGTTGAAAAACTCTTACAATTACTCAACATTTTGGTGACCGATGTGTGATCAGTTTAAAGTGCCACGAAAACTTGTTTTTGTAATAACCGTACTGCCCATGATTACGATATATTACATTACAAATACGCCACGCTGGATCTGTTGGAAGCAGGAGACGATGATGCGG
>NW_024573286.1:0-1133 GCF_018153835.1 Drosophila eugracilis
TTTCCCATTTTTTCCTAATTTAAGTTGCAGTATTATTGCTATAACTAAGCCAATAGTTACTCGAATCTGGAATGGCATATCTCGTTCGATTCCTTGTTAAATTTCTAACAAAACTGAATTCACAGCTAAAATTCCGAATTTTGATCCAATTCTCGCGAAAATGGACGCTATTACCCGTTTTCAAATATGCCAACTTAAATTTTCCCATTTTTCCTAATTTAAGTTGTAGTATTATTGCTATAACTAAGCCAATAGTTACTCGAATCTGGAATGGCATATCTCGTTCGATTCCTTGTTAAATTTCTAACAAAACTGCATTCACAGCTAAAATTCCGAATTTTGATCCAATTCTCGCGAAAATGGACGCTATTACCCGTTTTCAAATATGCCAACTTAAATTTTCCCATTTTTCCTAATTTAAGTTGCAGTATTATTGCTATAACTAAGCCTATAGTTACTCGAATCTGGAATGGCATATCTCGTTCGATTCCTTGTTAAATTTCTAACAAAACTGCATTCACAGCTAAAATTCCGAATTTTGATCCATTTCTCGCGAAAATGGACGATATTCCCGTTATCAAATATGCCAACTTAAATTTTCCCATTTTTCCTAATTTAAGTTGCAGTATTATTGCTATAACTAAGCCAATAGTTACTCGAATCTGGAATGGCATATCTCGTTCGATTCCTTGTTAAATTTCTAACAAAACTGCATTCACAGCTAAAATTCCGAATTTTGATCCAATTCTCGCGAAAATGGACGCTATTACCCGTTTTCAAATATGCCAACTTAAATTTTCCCATTTTTCCTAATTTAAGTTGCAGTATTATTGCTATAACTAAGCCTATAGTTACTCGAATCTGGAATGGCATATCTCGTTCGATTCCGTGTTAAATTTCTAACAAAACTGCATTCACAGCTAAAATTTCGAATTTTGATCCAATTCTCGCGAAAATGGACAATATTACCCGTTATCAAATATGCCAACTTAAATTTTCCCATTTTTTCCTAATTTAAGTTGCAGTATTGTTGCTATAACTAAGCCAATAGTTACTCGAATCTGGAATGGCATATCTCGTTCGATTCCTTGTTAAATTTCTAACAAAACTGCATTCACAGCTAAAATTCGAAT